>NC_057727.1:57332303-57349363 GCF_004010195.1 Chiloscyllium plagiosum | reverse complement strand
TGGCAGATGGTGACCAGTGGGGTACTGCAGGGATCAGTACTGGGACCGCAGCTTTTTACAATATATATTAATGATATAGAAGATGATACTAATAGTAACATTAGCAAATTTGCTGATGATACAAAGCTGGGTGGCAGGGTGAAATGTGAGGAGGATGTTAGGAGATTACAGGGTGACCTGGACAGGTTAGGTGAGTGGACTGATGCATGGCCGATGCAGTTTAATGTGGATAAATGTATGGTTATCCACTTTGGTGGCAAGAACAGGAAGGCAGATTACTACCTAAATGGAGCCAAGTTAGGTAAAGGGCAGTACGAAGAGATCTGGGCGTTCCTATACACCAGTCAATGAAGGCAAGCATGCAGGTACAGCAGGTAATGAAGAAAGCTAATAGCATGCTGGCCTTCATAACAAGAGGGATTGATTATAGAAGCAGAGAGGTTCTTCTGCAGCTGTACAGGGCCCTGGTGAGACCGCACCTGGAATATTGTGTGCCGTTCTGGTCTCCAAATTTGAGGAAAGACATTCTGGCTATTGAGGGAGTGCAGCGTAGGTTCACGAGGTCAATTCCTGGAATGGTGGGACTATCTTATGTTGAAAGATTGGAGCGACTGGGCTTGTATACCCTTTAGTTTAGAAAACTGCGAGTGGATCTGATTGAGACGTATAAGATTATGAAAGGATTGGACACTCTGGAGGCAGGAAACATGTTTCCGCTGATGGGTGAGTCCTGAACCAGAGAACACAGCTTAAAAATAAGGGGTAGGCCATTTACGACAGAGATGAGGAGAAACCTCTTCACCCAGAGAGTGGTGGCTGTGTGGAATGCTCTGCCCCAGAGGGCAGTGGAGGCCCAGTCTCTGGATTCATTTAAGAAAGAGTTGGATAGAGCTCTCAAAGATAGTGGAATCAAGGGTTATGGAGATAAGGCAGGAATGGGGATACTGATTGAGGATGATCAGCCATGATCATAATGAATGGTGGTGCAGGCTCGAAGGGCAGAATGGCCTACTCCTGCACCTATTGTCTATTGTCTATTTTCAGCACACACTTTAGGAATTTCTCCCCTCCCCCATCTTTTGCATAATCCATTATAAATAGGAATAGCTAAGGTATTCTCTTATCACCACTTCATTGTTTCAGCAATATTCTAGTCTGCTATCACCTTCTCACTCTCTGTGACACTAAGTAGCATACCAGTTCCTTTAGTGCTCATTGTCAGTCATCATAGTTTCTTGCACTGTTCATTTGAGTCCAAAAGTTATGGGCTTATGTCTCATTTCTGGACCAGAACGCAACATCAAGGCTGGTATCAAATAAAGAACTGCGGATCTGAAACCAGAACAGAAATTGCTGGGAAAATGTATCAGTTCCAGCAGGGTCTCTGCAAGAAAAGCAGAGTCAACATTTCAAGTCCAGCGACTCTTCTTCAGAACTGTTATTGCTTTGGAAAAGGTGGCATTTAGGCTGATAAAGAGGGCTGGAGGGTCAGGGAAGGAACTGACAGACGGAAACAGAGCCCATGGAGAAAAAAATTAAGGTTAGGCAGACAATGGATAGTTGATAGTAAGACAACAATAATAGGGGCATTGAGTAGGTGAAAATGGGTTACTGAAAATGACCCATGTCAAGGCCACTCTCAGAAAATACTGCACTGTGAGAGGGATGCGCTATCATGAGACATTAGACCAGGAACTTGTCTTCGGTCTCAGGTGGACATAAAAGATTACATACACCATATGTGTTTAAAAATAAGAGTGAGGGGGTTAATGGGAAAATGTAAGGTAATGCATTTGGAGAGGGCTAACAAGACATGGGATTATACTATGAATAATAGGACCCTGAAAGGTACAGACGATCCGAGGGATTTTGGTACAGCAGATAGACAAAGTGGATAAGAAGCTTTGTGGGATACTTGCCTTTATTAGTTGAGGTACAGAATATAAGAGCAAAGATACCGGGGCAGGCTGTCCTAGAGGTGGTCGAAAGGTGTGTTAGGGTGGACCGAGAACTGGAAGGGGCATGTGGTGGACCGAGAGTCGGAAGGTGCGTAGGGGCAGGCTGCCTTAGACTGGCCGGGAGATGGGAGGGACGGGGAGGGACGGGAGGGACGGGGGGGCGGCTTGCTGGCTTTCTGAGGGTCTGTATTGTATGCTCGGTTTTTTATGTAATTGGACTGTCTTGTATGTACAAATGTCTATGTTGCTGTTTTGTGGTGATTGAAACTGGGATTTGAAGTTTGTCCTCATTTCCCTGAAAACTGGTTGAAAGGCAGGGTTTGGGACCTGCCTTTGCTGCCCCCCCCCCCCCCCCCTGCAAAATTACTGTTTCTCTGTAAACAGATGTAAATTTTAATTGTTTTGTAAACTGTGAATTGTTTGATAAAATATTATGAGCAAAGGCTGTACAAAATACTAGTTAGGCCACAACCAGAGTACTACATGGAGTTTTGCTCACCATATCATAGGAAGGGTTCGATTTCATGAGCAAAACAGCAAAGGAGATTTATCAGAATGCTGCCTGGACTGGAGAGTCCGAGCAATGAGAAAATATTGAGTAGGCTAGAACAAAAACAGAAACTACTGGAGAAACTCAGAAGGTCTGGCAGCATTTGTGGGAAGAAAGCAGAATTAACATTTTCAGTCCTGTGATTCTTCATCAGAACTGGTTGCGTAACTTGGAGCAGTGAAGACTGAGAGAAGAGCTGATAGAGGGATTATGAGGGAATAGATATGTTGGATAGAAATGCATCTTTTCAATTAGTAAAGGGATGAATAATGAGGGGACTTAGACTTAAGGTAAAAGGTAAGAGAGTTGAGGAGAAATGCGTTCACCTAGAGGGTGGTGGGAGTTTGGAACTCATGGTCTGAAAAGGTGGTTGAGTCAGAAATTCATATATAAATATTTAGATATTCACTTACATTGCTATCACTTTGGCATTGATGTAGTCATATCTTAGTAGACTAGCATGGACACTATTAGCCAAAAGGCCTCCTTCTGTGCCAATATCTATCCTTCAAAGAACACTAAGGAAGCATTTAATGCTTCTTACTGTTTATGCAAGTATTTACTTGAGCCAGACCATAATATTTCTGACATGTTGGTGGGTGTGAAAATGGGATTTGCAGGGCTTTACTATGAAATAGCATTTGTAGAATGCCCATAATCGCAGAACTGTTTAGTGCAGGGTCCTTTTTTATGTTCTTACTTCAACAAAGTTGTCCATTCTGGCATGATTTTCAATTATTTATATGAGCGTGCAATTTTGATCACTTTTGAGTTGAATCTTTGGTGTACTGGGCAGGCAACATTGTGCTTAACTATTGTGGATCATACAGAAGTGCCAGCCCTGGTAGATTGGCACAGTTTGAAATGCTGCTGCAGACTGCCTTGTACTGTGCTGGAGGAGGGTAGGATCCTCTAATATCCCCATGGTGATCCCTATCCTTTTGGGTGGGGATGATCAAGGCACGGGAAATGCATTTTGTTTAGTCATCCCAGTAATGGTTTCGTTATTATTCTTTCACTCTTAAATTTATTCGCAAATGCCATCATAGAATCCCAAAAGTGCATAAAGAGGCCATTTGGCCTACAATGAGACTCGAAAGGGCATTTCACCTGGACCCACCCTATTCCTGTTATGACCATGTTTAACCCAGCTAGCCTGCACAATTTATTAGGGCCAACCCATCCTAACCTGCAAATTTTTGAACTGTAGTAGGAAACTGGAGCACCCAGAGGAAACCCATGCAGAACGTGCAAACTCCACACAGACAATCACCCAAGGCTGGAATCGAACCCAGAACCCTAGCGCTGTGAGGCAGCAGTGCTGAGTACTGTGCCACCTTGCTGTCCATATAGTGGGGGCACCCATGAGCAGTAGGTAGTGCTTATAGAGTTTATCTGGAGCTGGGATCCACCCATGTGGTGTCAAGATCAACTCAGTAGATTTTGGCAAAGTTGGTGAGAGAATCGAATTGCAGCAGCACCAATGCTCAATGACATGGACAAGGTAGCTGAGAGGAACAGTGGTCACCAGTCAACAGAGCAATCTGCTGCAGCAGGTATATCAGTGTTGAGTTCTCCTTGCACAAGACTAACAGGTATGCATCCAGCTTTGGCTGTAGATGGCAAAATTGAGAAATGTTATAAATTGGTCCCTCACTTCTTTTCTTTCTGTTTCGGAAGTTGATGAAGGCCCACTGGTGGAGGATTCCGTCGATGAAATTGGAGCCTCAGAAGAGTCAAACTTGGACATCCTTAACTGCAAGGCAATCCACAAAGTACCAGCTTTAGCAAGACGTGGTCACCCATACCCACAACTCTTCAGAGGTCTATAGATGTGAGCAATGAGCGGCATCCTGGAAGAAATTTGAGCAATAAGCTGTTGATGCTTGTAATGGTTTTGCACAATACAGGTGGGGGTTATCTTCCCCACAAACAAGCTCACCTATGCTTTTTTCCATGCTTTTCTTGCATGTGCTGATGAAAGTGAGGAAGTGGAAGATGAAGAACAAAAACCTGATCCTAATGAAGGCATGTCAGGATGCTGTTAACTGTCCTAATGTGTTGCATTGTCTATAATACATAACTCCGAAAATTGTACTTCCCTGCTGTTTCGTATTTATGGAACATATATTCAGTGTTTGACTGTTATTTTGAAACATCTAGTGTGAAGCGATGAGTGTACTCTGGTTGCATTGTTCGTTTCTATAATGTCCAAGACGAAAAGTTCCGTCATGTGAAACGTTCAAAGATGAAGGTGCATTTTTTTAAAGAAATGGTCTCCATTTAACTGCCATGTTCTATCCATGTCTTGATTTTATTGTGCAAAACAACTAAATAAACGGGACAATAATTAAGTACCCACCAATCAAGCACACATTGGTCAGTAATCTGACAGATGTTTGCCCTGTAAGCTGAATGGTTTTTTTGGAGATGTTAAGGCTGGAAATCACCCTGATGGTTTCCCTCTATGTTACCGTTACTCTGAAGTGCTGTACAACTCACTCCTTGTCAATAATCTTCATCCCCCATTGTCAAGCCGCATGCCAAACAGCAGTGGGAACACTATGGCACAACTCTACAGGAGGAATCGAATAGTGAAGCAGGCTTTAGGGGCTGAAAAACCCACTCCTGCTCCTTGTCCATATGTTCACATGTCAAGTCTGAAGAGCTCACCATGTGACAAAATTACCTAGCAGCACGTGGGTCAACACAATGTGGTATGCACACTAGACAAAAGTGAGGACTGCAGATGCTGGAGGTCAGAGTCTAGATTAGAGTGGTGCTGGAAAAGCACAGCAGGTCAGGCAAAATCCGAGGAGCAGGAAAATCGACGTTTCACACAGCCTAGCAGAATGGCGAGTCAAAGTCAGTCTGTAATGCCAGGCATCATGCTGTGGGGGGGGGGGGAGGAGTGGGGAGCACTGGTGTTTGTTTATTTTTATGACACATTTTGAAAGGAGACAATACTGGAGCATGATGATATGGAAGATCAGATGCTGAGCCACAGAAAATCCAGTAAGTTCAAAATCTGAGACTGATTTTTTTTTTGTTTTGTTTTTGTTCTGAACACATTCGCACTGAGACAATAAATTGAGGCATAATGATACAGAGCAGGAAATATTGAGCCCAGAAAGTCAATTAGGCTCAGAGTTTACCAAATTATTAGCAAGTCACAAACAGGGTGTCTACTCAATATTTCAGGCCTAAGTTATCTCTGGTATAAATTGCTGCTTCTCTTGTAACTGCAGGTAAAGGCCAGAAAATGACGGTAAATTCTGGGTGCCGACTGATCATTCAATCTGGTTATTACGTTAAGTTGCTTTTACTACAATATAAACATGCAGCCAGAACCAAACAACATGCCTTCACCAGCATTGGTCCAGACTGGCAGCCAATCACTCGGCGAGCAGCATAGTCACATGACAACTATTAGTCAATTCCATCCATAGAACCTGGCATCTAGAGAACAGTCACATGTTTTAACTCACCAATGAGCTCAAATAAGACTAACATTTGGAGGAGTGGTGTATTCAATGTCTGGTAATGCGATTTCTTCAAAATAACACCACAGTCATGTATTAATCATTGACCTAGAAGTGGACTTGAAATGACACCCAGCCAATTCTTTTTAAATTTAAAGTTTATTTTTATAAAATATCATGGGAGTACTGTATATTTAATTCCTCGCAGTACCTTTCATGTGTACAGGCAAACTCGTTTACTCCAAAAAGATTATATTTGTACTGGGAAGTTGTCAAAGCTGCTTGTTTCTTCACAATGAAGACAATTTCGAACTCCTCAAAATGTAATCAGTTCCAGGTGATTGTGATCAAATGGTTCTGGCAATCCAAATTGTCAGGCAGGGAAAGGCAACAGGTGTGAAATGACAGAGAAAAATGAACAAAAGCAGCTAAAATAACCACTCAGTGGAAAGCTAACTGAATCACTATATTCAATTTAATATTGCACAGTAATTGACAAAAAATGATATTTTATGCACAAAGAATTGCTCTCCTTGAGTAGGGAAGTGGTATAGAGCACACATCTCCTTCAAGGAATGCAATCTGACAAGCGAGTAATAATTTCATGGAAAGTAGGTAATAATTCCAAGAAAATGAGCCTGGTAATTTATGGAGGTTAGTTCTCATTGTGATTTGTCAGCAAGAACAATGATAATTTCGCAAATTCATGTTTGGCCCATTGTGGTCATGTGCAAGGCTAAGATTATGCAGGAAAATTGTTTTGGAATTTCTTATCCGATGATGTCACATGGATTCTTTCCTTTGTACTTGTATATTACAGTTAGAAAGACTACAAAGTGGAAAACTGGGAAGAAAAGCTGCTTTGAGTAGCCAACCATAGCAAGTCTGTCATTCGGAAACATGACTGAAGGAAAAGGTCAGTGTACATTGGAGGTTGACTCTCTCCTGTTGGCACATTGACAGTTTCCAGAACATATTAGACAAGGAAATGAATTATGATTTCAATTGACAAGAAGTCCTTAAATCACGACTTTCTTTTTTACTAGTCGGGTTTTGCTTTTGTTACTGTCATATTATTGACTCAATCTAAAGGCAGTGCTGAACTAACTCCACTCAACTATTAAATCGTGTAGGCAGAAAATTATTTCATATGAAGATAAGGCCAGGAATGACAGTATTAATGCAAACCTTGTTTATTGGAGTCTGTTTAGCGTTTTGCTCCTAATCACATGTTTAATTTCGCGGACACAATGAAATTGGGAAGGAGAGCTTCTAACATTTCTAAGGGGCATAAATAATAATTTCAACATTGTGAACAGATTAGCCCAAGACTTTCAGTACCATATAATTCAGTGTGTACGCCACCTTTCCAAACTGTGCTTCTGGCTATTTAATTTATTTTACATTGTAACGGCAACAGTAAATTTAAGGCTGGTGTGGACCACAGTATGAATATTACAATACTGAAAAATGCATTGCAAAATCATTTTTTCTGACATGGAAAAGGTCAGTTCTGTAGCTCATTCAGAGCATGATGACAAAAGATATGTAGCTTGGTCTAGTTTTAGCTACTGGTCGCCCCTTTAGTTCGAGTTACTATATCAGTCTGAAACTGCCTGCTGTGCTGCATACAAATCATATTGTAATTAATTATATTTATTCAGCATTGTTTACATTTCAGTCTGCTCTTCATGATTCTATGAACCAAAGCTATATGTTGACTAAAAATGCATTTTTAATATAAAGATGTCTTTGTAATTTTTTCCTATAAACACTAACAAAATATACGGCCTTTACAATTACTTTAGTACATGGATATTCATCAAATCAAAATTAAATTCTTCCACTGTTACTTTTTCGATAAAAATCTTCCATTAGTGCCTTTGTTGATCAAAACAATCTTCCCTTTTATAAAAGCATTCAGCAGTATATCTTTTCTCTAACACTATTTGTGCATCTTGGTTAATGATGGAAAGTCCTTCCTAAGTTTTCTGAATTCCTTTAAAACATTGAATTAACTATTCCAATTTCTCCTCACTGCTCAGACCATTCACATTAGGTGACACAAACAGGACAATGACTCCTAGTGAGAAATAATGTGCTCAATATTTCTCATGCATTCAGTATCTGTCCTTTCAATCCTCACATTTCCAAACCCATAATCACTATCTTCTCGAAAATGGACACATTGGAACACCATCACCTGCAATATCGCCTCCAAGTCACTCACCATCCTGACTTGGAAATATATTGCTGATCCTTTGTGGGCGGCATGGTGGCACAGTGGTTAGCACTGCTGCTTCACAGCGCCAGAGACCCAGGTTCAATTCCCGACATTCTCCCCGTGTCTGCGCGGGTTTCCTCCGGGTGCTCCGGTTTCCTCCCACAGTCCAAAGATGTGCAGGTCAGGTGAATTGGCCATGCTAAATTGCCCATAGTGTTAGGTAAAGGGGTCAATGTAGGGGAATGGGTGGGTTGCGCTTCGGCGGGGCGGTGTGGACTTGTTGGGCCGAAGGGCCTGTTTCCACACTGTAAGTAATCCAATCTAATCTAATCCTTCAGTGTTGCTGGGTCAAAATCCTGGAATATCCTTCCTAACAGTATTGTAGCTTACCTACAGCATATGGACTGCAGTGGTTCAAGGAGGGAGCTCACAAACATCTTTTCCAGAATAATTAGTGATGGGCAATAAATCCTGGCCCAGTCAGTGAAGCCCATATCCCTGGACTTAATTTAAAAAAATGTCTCAACTCTTGTGTGGCTACTGCCCATAGTTCAGTTACATTCTTCGATAACTTCTGCCCTTCTCTCATTTATTTTTAACATGGGTGAATTATATGGTTACCTGGTGAAACGTTCATGGGGACTAAAATTAAGTAAAGAACTGCAGATGCTGGTGATTTGAAACTAAAGAAATTGCTAGGGAAACTCAACTGGTCTGGCAGCATCCATATGAAGAACGCAGAGTTAACAATTTGACTCATGTGACCATTCTACGAAGACTCATCAGACTTGTTACAATGACTCTGCTTTCTCTCCACAGATGCTTCCAAACCTGCTGAGTTTCTCCAGCAATTTCTGATGTTGTTTGAGGGACTTCTGTGCAGCAGGTTCAAGGGGCCAAATGGCTTTCATCTGCTCCGAGCTCAAATGGCCCGGCCTTCTTGGTCAATAAGCCCTATCTGAGGGAGCTGCCAACCAAGCAGAGGCCAGCGGCTCTCCAGTGCTTTGGGACTAGGGACATGTGGTATTAGATCAGTGTTTGAGTCAGTGCATGGGAGCCTCACTGGGTGCCAAGGTTGTAGGCCCTGGTAAATGCTAAGAGTGACAGATGCTGGGTTGGGTTTTGAGGAAGTCTATTGAGCAGGAAAGCTGGAGAGGAGTAACACACTGGTGTCGAGGCGATGGCCTCGGGGAGTAAAAATAGTAAAGATCTCACACTCTTCACCACTAGGCTGTCCAAGGAAACTTGGAAAAAGTGAGGGTTGCAGTTGCTGGAGAGTCACAATCGAAAAGTGTGGTGCTGGAAAAAGCACAGCTGGTCAGGCAGCATCTGAGGAACAGGAGAGTTGATGTTTCTGGCATAAGCCCTCCATCAGGATGCTGCCTGATCTGCTGTGCTTTTCCAGCACCATATTTTCCGACTCTATGCAAGGAAACTTGCCAGGCCAGACATTTAACATGGACCAGTTTAGTGCCAATGGGAGCCTCAAGAGGACCTGTTGGTGAGCTGGCCATTCACCACCACCTCGTGCCTCTGATATTATTATACATGATACGTAAGGGGTAATCCATCACTGAATTAATGATTCCCCAATTGCCTTCAAACCCATTCACAGGGCACTATAAAATTCAGTTCCGCCTACCCCCGCACCCCCCCCCAACTCCTCACTCATGGCCAGGGAGTATAGAATCAGGTGACTGTTGCAGTGAAACATTAGATGCAGGTTGGGATGTTTAGGACCAACCCTGGGGGGAGGGGGTGGGACTCGGTAGACGGTGCAGAAACAGAGCTGGACACAGCACCCACCTGCTCATCATTGCGAGTGGCAATAAAAGCAATAATCTCATCCATAAGGAGCTCGGGGTCAGAAAGTGAAACAGAGGTTTTGGGGTAAACTGAGGGGAGTAAGGCGGGGGTGCCATGGGAACCGGCGCAGGAGAAGGAGGGTGTTTACGGGGTTGATGGGGGTCCTTAACCTTGGGACGCTGGTGTCCTTCAGCAATCTCTTTAAATTTTTCAAGACATGTGAGCATGTAGTTATGATCCTAGGCAGAATCACCACACCCTCCCTGAATGTTAACTAACCAATAATCAATCTTATCTAATTTAAATTATCCCGCCTAAGACCAATTTCCATGAGACCACCCAAAGAGATCAAAGGTAAAGGGAATAATATAACGAGTATCACCCTTTTCTCTCCAAACAATGTCGGCTGGTGAACCCGGGTGTACCAGTGGTTCTCCTACCTCGTTCTTGCACTTGATGTATTTACCGTGGCACTGCTGAGTCCTTTTCGAAGGTTTCAGGAATTGTGGGCCGCCCTTCACAGCAGGACAAGGTAACCTCATCCCCAGGGGCAGCACGTCGCCGTCGATCTTAGAAAGTTGTGATCCCATTGATCTATGTGTTGGTTAAACAGAGCAGGCAGACAGAACAAGACAGCAAAGCAAAACAAAACACAAGGACAAACACAAGCACACTACAACAGAGAAGCAGAGACAGACGCCAGAACCCGGGATCAGGGCCAACAACTCAAAGCGAACGCAGCCGAATTATTCACAAAGTCTGGCACAATCTCCTTCAACCCAGTACTGCCTCAGTGTATCACAACAGACTGCAGCTTAAAAGGGAACCCAGCTCTGTACTCACGCTCGTTGTCTCAGAGGAGGAATGGCCACAAACTGATAGGGTGTGGAGAGGTGCTTTGGAGATGTCTCCAAACACAACCTTTACTGTCGCCGAGCCTTGCTAGCGGCTCAAGGTGTAAATGTCCAATCCTTAAGGATCAAAGCTAAAACTACTAGCCTCTGTCACCATAGCCCAATCCTACCACTTTGGCTGTTGGCTGAGGGTAACACTGCCACTGGTGAAAACAACTCTCCCATTTTGTCACAAAAATGCAAACCCACCGACTCAGGGAGGAAATATCGTCTCCCGTCTTGTCACAAAACAAAACCCGCCGACTCATGGAGGTTGCACAAAATAGGGAGAAAATTTAAAAAAAAGGAAAAGTCCAGAAATCTTATGAAATAGAGGTCCTGCTGACTACGCCAACTATTGGGAATGGGATAAATTATGCAGTAGGTGACTCACTCGTAGTGGTCCAATTTAGGGGAACAATAAATCGTGCCACACAAATCTTGAGTTATTGACTGTTTATTTGTGAGCACATGGGGAGAGACAAGTTGACCTAATAGTCACACGCCACTCTGATGAGATATAGAGAGTTGTGTGATTATGTAGGTTATGATGAGTTAACAATTAACAAACTGTTATTTGCAGATAATGAGTAAGTAGGCGCTTTGTCTAGTCACTGGCCCCTGTCACATAGTGTCAGTATTATAATAGATTCGTATAAAGGAAGAACATTCCCATGCTGGGAAAGAGTTCACTATCAGGTATTAGTACAGCTGCAAGGTCAAACACCTCATTGAGCCTGGGAATGTACTAGCTTAAGGGCAGACACTAATAAGAGATTTAAAATGGTTTCCAAGCTTTTAGTATGTGACAAGATGGCTGCTTTGGTTATAACAAATCTCCCACAGGAGCCACCATCGACTCCCCTGCATTACCCTGAGCAGGATGGAGGTGGATGTGCCCAATTAAGAGTCCACATCCAGGCTAAGGGTTGACCTTATAGAGGTTTATAAAATCATGAGGGGCATGCATAGGTTAAATAGACACAGTCTTTTCCCTGGGGTGGGGTAGTGCAGAATTAGAGGGCAGCGGGTGAGGGGGGAAAGATTTAAAAGGGACCTAAAGGGCAACTTTTCATGCTGAGACTGGCGCATGTACGGAATAAGCTACCGGATGAAGTGGTGGAGGCTGGTACAATTACAGCATTTAAAAGGCATGTGGATGGGTACTTGAATAGGAAGGGTTTAGAGGGATATGAGTCAAGTGCCAGCAAACTAGATCAGAGTAGGATATCTGGTTGGCACGGACGTCTTGGGCCGAAGGGTCTGTTTCTGTGCTGTCTACGACTCTCTGACTCTAAATAACTTCACTCGTTCCAGTTCCTGGCAAAAGCAGTTTCAGGTCCTTAACTGTTGCTGCTGTTGAGATTCTGTAGAAACATCTTGCTCATTCTCTCCAAAAACGGTGTCCCCATACTCTTAAGGTTTCTTTCTAACGGTGGCAGATGGCTATCATGCAATACGCACATCCTTAAAAGAGTGTTAACTGAAACAAGAGGCAACAGAGAAAAGCCAGCAACATTATAACATTGAATCGAATTATGAACAGTTCAATAGAATGTGCTCCTCTCTACGTGCTGGGGTAGTCTTGAGGTCCTACCTCACTGGTTTACCTATTTTGTGTAATCCCTTAAGTATCTCAAAAACCATAAAATAAAAATTAGGTGAGTTTGCAACCTCAAGCTGCTCTGCAAAGAAAAATGATTTCACTGAAGCAAGCTGCAGGAAGCTACAACACAACTATGCTTTGTTGATATTAAATATTAAAAACACAGACTAGTGAGCCATTGCAAAACATGATGCAGGGCAATAAGTCCAGCAACATTTTACGTCTTGATTTGATATTTGATGGAGCTTTACAAGGTTGATAATGGGATGAACTGATAAGTTTGTCTAATAAGGATAAATATTGCACAGTAGTAATTCTGAAATTAAATTCTGTACAAGCACAGTGTTCCATAATCACTGTCAAGAAATGAAAATGAAGTGGAACATAGTTAGAAATTAGGAGTGAGGCTGAAAAGCTCAACCATTCATTTTGTAGCACATTGCATTCCAGCCATTATGTTGCAGTTTTAACAAATGTCTCAACTCAACTTGTGGAAGATGTCTAGTGATATGGACACAGCCTTTGAGATGCCCTGACAAATTCCCCACTGTTGCCATGGAAGCAGCAGGCAAAAGTCAGCAAGTCAAAAATGTAATATGAAATTCAGAAAGGCAATGAGATGTTGACGGAAAACTTTGCGGGTAATTGAAGCTGCATGAACAGCATTATTCCCATTAGCCTGTTACAGTCGCGCGTTTCGATTAATTAAATATTTGTAAGAGGGTGTAACAATGTCCCATGGAGCAAATTGCCTGATGTCACATCAGGGATTGGCAGTTCAGTATCTGCAGTGTATGATAAATAAAACCAGTCATTGCTTTGACGGCTGATGTATTTCAGACACTTAAATCTCAATTGGCCACTCCATTGTGAGCCTTGCAAACCGTATTGACAATTTTTCTACATACACTGTGCAGGGAAGTGAAAGCAATTTATTTTGTCAGATGTCTTAATGGAGATGTCGTTTGAATATTTGTGAAGTATTTGATGACTAACAGTGCAAGTCTCCAGAGACGTCTACTCATCTGCCTGATGATTGCTTTCTAGCTGTGAAAATGTCAAGGCCATGTGATTACATGGCGACTAAGGTTCTGTTGTACGGTCAAAGTACTGCATAGTCTTCTGTGAAATATTATCCAATGCTGGAAAACTGATCTAGCTTTCAAACACATTTAGGGAATCTTGCGAACATCATTTAGCCTTCAAATTCTTCGGGTTTGCCAATCTCTGCTTATCCTGGGCATTTTTATTTCAATAGTCGGTAAGCGGCTGAGCTTAAGGGGCAGGCCTACTGTGGTTCAGTTGGCAGCAGTTTCATTTTCAAGCTAGCAGAAGGTTCAAGTTTCACGTTAGGGTTTGCAACCAAATGTCAAAACCTGCCACTCCAGGGTAGTATTGAGGGAGTATGGCACATCTGGAGGAGTGACCTTTCAGGTGAAAGTGTAAGCTGAGCCCTGTCTCCCCTATCAGGTGAGTGATGGAAGAAATCACTTTTTTTTGACGAAGTGCAAAGGCAAGTTCCCGAGCCGATACTTATTCCTCGATCAGCGTCCCATAAAATAAATTATCTTGATGTTACCAGGCTGCTGTTTGCAAGAGTTTGCAGGGTTCAAATTGATGGTTGTATTTCCTACATTACACAATAATTCCGTTTCAAAAGGTCTTCCCAATGTGTTGTTGGAGGATGATGCCGTTTGGCGAAGTCAGTCCAACAGCAAGGCATTAATGATAAAATTAATAGAATGGTGCTTTGGATGACATCTTGATGAAACTTGGACCTTTCTTTAATCAGAGATGTTTAAAACGATAGGCAGAGGTGAGGGCTGTGGAAAGACATACTTTTTTTTTGTTTACTACCAATTCTGGAGTTGCAGCAATCAGAGAAAGTGATGTTCTATGGGTTTTGTTTTTAATGAATCTTTTTAGAAATTCAAATAATTTGCTTCGATCATTCAATTTTATAATTAACATTTCAAAACACAGATATTGGGTCAAGAAGCAGCCTGAGTCGAGCTGTTTATGGTCTAGAGTATTTCCAGTTTTGCAGAAAAGTGTGTATGGAACACAATTCATTTCATTATTTGAAGTTATTCATGTGCATGTAATCTTCCATTTGAGATAGCTCCAAACCCATAAAGAGTTCCTCACGATGAGACTCAACAGAATTGAATTCTATCTATTTTGTACACTGATACTCTCACCTTCATAATTGTCTGGCGTGCTCTCCAGCTTGCTTTCAATACATCTGCTCTCATTTTTCTCTCATTGCAACTTCTCTCCTGATAGCCCCATTTAATTCTGAGAGCTGGAGGCCCACAAATTGCTGAGGGCTTAGGAGACTCTCTCGGTATTCAACTTTCTAAACAGCAAAATTGGAGAAGAGCAGGAGAGGGAAAAAAATATAGGACGAAGCTCAATTAAAGTCAAAAAACAAACAGAAGTGATACCGACATATAATGAGCTTTTATATTGCGAAGGACATGACAACAAGTGCAGCCAGATGGAGACAACTCCCTGAAAGGATGATGCAGTCAAATGTAATTTCTTCTTCAATATGATCGCCACCAGCAGCAGCAACAAGGAGCTCAGGACAGAGGAGACGGATGAGGATTTGCTTGATTGAGGTTGGAAACAGGCTCTACATGGTGCTGAGGAGGCCACAGGGGGAAGTACATAATCCATAAAGCAGGGGATTCAAGAGAACCATAATAGAAGAAATCTATAACTATCTCAGCAAATAGACCTCTGCTGGAAGAATTGTTGCAGCAACTGAAAAAAGAGTTGCATGAAGTAAAAGACTGAAAATATTGGTGCATGAGCAAGAGAAATAGACAGGGGCATGCTAGAAAACAGAACAAGGCACAGAAAACTCAACCTAAATGTTATCTGTCTGAATAGGCCATCATTCTCAAATATGAAGGAGTGCATTTCACTTGCAGTAGAAGTCAAGTGGCTGCAGAAAACTGGTGTATTAAGAATGGTAAGCATTGCCTCCTCTGCACTGCAGCCTTGGTGTTCGCATATACAGACCCAGAAGAGCCAAGGTGTAAGGAGCATGTGCACTGGGTTTGGTAAGAAAGCTCTGAACTACGCACTGAGCACAGAGTAACAAAACTGCAAATGATCAAAGTACTCTTTGCAGCTGTAACCTCATTGTTAATTGTTTGGTCAGGAATAATGAGACAGAATAGTTTGTCTTTTTAACAAGAGAATGACATACAAATGTAATAAAAATTCTTCTGTTTTAAGATTCAATGTTGCAAGCACTGACATTATATACAGCCAAGTTGGTATGCCTCACTGAGGTAACATTCTGGACATCAAGCCTCACTGTTCCCAGAAGCATGACAAAAGATAAGTATTTTGAAATTTGCAATTTATCTTTCTTTTAGACCCAGGATGACAGGAAGTACAAGTCCTTAGCAACATTTACTATTTATTACTAAGGAATAGATTCTCGTGGCTGTTAAACAATTATGAGCCATTAGCTGTATTAGATAAGTTCCAACCCCTTTTTAAATTCCTCTCCACATATGGGCGGCACAGTGACACAGCAGTTAGCACTGCTGCCTCACAGCACCAGAGACCCGGGTTCAATTCCAGCCTCAGGCGACTCTCTGTGTGAAGTTTGCACATTCTCCCCGTGACTGCGTGGGTTTCCTCCAGGTGCTTCGGTTTCCTCCCACAATCCAAAAATGTGCAGGTTAGGTGGATTGGCCATGCTAAATTGCCCATAGTGTTAGGTGAAGGGGTAAATGTAGGGGAATGGGTCTGGGTGGGTTGTGCTTCGGCGGGTCGGTGTGGACTTGTTGGGCTGAAGGGCCACTTGTAGTGTAAGTAATCTAATCTAATATGTACAGAGACAAACGAATGGATAGAAAAAAAAACACATGGGTGTTATGGGTGGAGGGAAAGACTGAGAAAACCGTTCAATAGTCCCTGGCTTCATGAAAGGGAAATCATACCTGACTAATTTATTGGAGTTGTTTGAGGAAGTCTCAACCTGAATAGATACCGGGGAATCAATAAATGCATTGTATTAGATTTTCAAAAGGCATTTGACCAAGGTGTCTCACAAAAGATTATGTCCTAAAATAAGAGCCCACAATGTTCGAGGTAGTATTTTGACATGGATACAGACTTAGGCAGGAAACAGCAAATGGGGATAAGAGATTACCTTTCAGGTTGGCGATCCATGATCAATGGGGTTCCATAGGGATCAGAGCTGAGACTGCAGTTGTTTACAGTACATAATAATGACTTGAGGGAAGGAAGGAAGTGAACATACTGTAGCCAAGTTTGCACATGACACAAAAAAAAAACTTTCACAATCAGGACTCCCGCCCACCTTCCGAGGACCCCTTCGCCCACCTCCAACACACTGCATCCACCTGGACACCCCGCGCTGGCCTATTACCTGCCCTCAACCTCTTCATTTCCAACTGCCGCCGGGACATTAACCGCCTCAACCTGTCGACCCCCCTCCCCCACTCCAACCTCTCACCCTCACAACGCGCAGCCATCCAATCCCTCTGCTCTAA
>NC_057727.1:57280476-57332238 GCF_004010195.1 Chiloscyllium plagiosum | reverse complement strand
AGCTCACCCTCCCGCCCAGCTTTGTGTCATCTGCAAACCTGGAGTTATTGCATTTAGTTCTCTCATCTCAATCATTAATATATGTTGTGACTAGGTGGGTCCAAGCACTGATCCCTGTGATACCCCACTAGTCATGGCTGCCATTCAGTAAAAGACCGGTTTATTCCTGTTCCTGTTTCCTGTCTGCTGTGCTCAGTTGAAGCCAGTGTTGTGCCACAATGCCATGTGCTGTCAATGTGTGCAATCACCTTTTGCGTGGGGCTTTATTAAAAGACATCTGAAATCCAAGTAAACCACATCCCCTGGTTCACCCTCAATCATTCTATTAGTTAAATCCTCAGAAATTTCAGGAGGTGTGGGAAACATGATTTCTCTTTCATTATGTTCCAAAGAAGATTCTTACTGGAACGGGACTGTTAGCTCTGTTTCTCGCTGCCCACAGATGCTGCCAACCTGCTGACTTCAGTATTCCGTTTTCACTTCAAATCCTCAGCATCTGCAGTATATCATTGTTACTCCCTTGCAGAAACCCACCTTGTCTCTGTCTGACCCCCTCAGTATTTTCCTGTTATCACATCCTTTCCAGAGGGAGGCACACCCTGAGTAAGGATATGGCTTTGGGGAAATTGGAGACAGTGTGGTCATTTGGTGCAGAGGGGAAGAGGTGCTTTTTGCTTTTTTTGGCTTATAGTTTGTCAGTTTTTTTTAAACAGGATAAACTGAAGCCCAGGTTCAGGGTCCGACACAGAATGGTAATATCACAGGTAAACTGCAGGTTCACTGGTTGGTGATAATTATTCATGTGTCCATCTGTTACACTCAGATTGAAGGCAAATATGGGAAATAATTGCAGATTACAGACCAAATGATCAGTGTGATTTTTAAAAAAGTCAAATTAAGAGCTAAGTAATTAAAATGGAGATGCAAGGCCAGGTAATGTGTTGTTCCCACATGATGTAGGAGCTGAAGGACAACACTTGGCTCATTGTGTTGATTGCTTGAGGAACTCTGACTCAGAATTGATGAACTGGAGTCTGAGCTCAGAATATTGTGACATATCAGGGAGGTGAGAGATACCTGGACATTGTGTTTCAGGAGGCAGTCACATCCCTGAGATTAACTACCTCAAATTTGGTCACTGGTAAGGGACAGGAGGGAGTGACTATGAGAGAGGTAATGCTGTAGGAGTCATAGCCCTTGAACTTGTGTAACAGGTTTGATATTCTCACTCCCCATGGGAATGAACGTGGGGGCTGTAGGAACGATGAGGAAGCTGACCATAGCAACATGGTACAGGAAGCCATTCAAGAGGTGGGAGAAAAGGGAAATGGGATTGTAATCAAAGATGACAGAGTCAGGGGAATAAACAGTGTTCTCTGTGACCAGGATCAGGAGTCCCGCACGGTGCCTGGATTCAGGATATCTCACTGGGCTGCAAATGAACTTGGAGTGGTCTATATAGATACCAATGAAATCAGCAGAAAGAGGAAAGTGAATCTACTGAGGAAATATGAGCAGCTACAGACTAAATAATAAAGTAAAACCAAAATGTTAATAATCTCTGGATTGCTACCTGAGCCATGCGCAAATTATCGTAGGCTCAACAAGATTAAAGAGGTAAACACGTGGCTCAAAGATTGATGTGGAAGAAAGGGGTTTGAATTCATGGGACATTGGAACTGGGACTGGGGAAGGATGGAGCTGTTCCAATGGGACGGGCTCCACCTGAATCATTCTGGGACCAGAATCCTGGGGAATTACATCACAGCCTCAGAGTGAAGGGATGACCCTTTAGAACTGAGATGAGGAGAAATTTCTTCAGCCAGAGGGTGGGAACTGTATGGAACTCATTGCTGCAGAAGGCTGTGGAGGCCAAGTATTTGAGTGTCTTTAAGATGGAGATAGATATGTTCTTGACTGGCAAAGGGGTCAAGGACAACAAGGGGAAGGCAAGAAAATGGGGTTGAGAAACATATCAGGCATGGCCGAATGGTAGAACAACTCGATGGGCCGAATGAGGTAAAAACGACTTCAACCCCAGGGCATCAATGTGGATTTTAACAGTTTCCTCATTTCCCCTTCCCCCACCTCATCCTAGCTTCTAACCTCCAGCAACTCGATCCCCTGACCTGTCCGGACTTGTCCGACCTGCCCAGCTCGTTTTCCACCTATCCACTCCACCCTCTCTTCCCTGACCTATCACCTTCATCTCCTTCCCCACTGACCTATTGTACTCTATGCCACTCTCTCCCCACCCCCACCCTCCTCTAGCTTATCTCTCCACACTTCAGGCTCTCTGCCTTTATTCCTGATGAAGGGCTTTTGCCCGAAACGTCGATTTTGCCTGTCCTCGGATGCTGCCTGAATTGCTGTGCTCTTCCAGCACCACTGATCCAGAACAAAAAATGATTGGAAAGGCCAGTTGCGAGAGGAATACAAATAGTTTACAATGAGACATTGATAGGTTAAATAAGTGGGCACAAAGTTGGAAAGTGAAGTATAATGTGGGAAAATGTGTAAAGCTGTTCATTTTGGAAGGTAGAAGAAAAGAATATTATTTACATGGAGAAAAACTGCAGAAATCTGCAACACAAAGGCACTTGGGGGTAA
Source organism: Chiloscyllium plagiosum (assembly GCF_004010195.1). NCBI lineage: Eukaryota > Metazoa > Chordata > Chondrichthyes > Orectolobiformes > Hemiscylliidae > Chiloscyllium > Chiloscyllium plagiosum. The sequence goes on along the minus strand of NC_057727.1, from coordinate 57,329,628 downwards.
TTGTTTACAAAACACAGAGAGCTAGCACACAGATGCCAAGGGTAATCAGGAAAATGAATGGAATATTGGGCTTTATTTTACCAAGATTGGAGTATAAGAGTAGAGAAGTCTTACCGTAAAAGTATAAAGTGCTGGTGAGACAATATCTGCAATACCGTGAGTAGTTTTAGACCCATTATTTAAGGAAAGATTATTATTTCATTGGAGACAGTTCAGAGAAAGTTCACTAAGATGACCCAGGGATTGTCTCATTCGCAAAAATTAAACAGGATAGGACTCCTTGGAGTTTAGAAGAATGAGAGTTGATCTCATTGAAACATATAGGATTCACAAGGGACTTGACAGGGTAAATACTGAGAGGACATCACTCTTCATGGAATAGTCTAGGACCAGAGGGCATAGTCTCAATATTAAGGAACAGCAATTTAATATTGAGATAAGGAGGAATTTCTTCTCTGAGAATTGTGCATCTTTGGAACCCCTTGTCACAGAGATATGTGGGGCAGAAGGCCTTGTGTATTTTTAAGGCTGAGCTAGGTAGACTCTTGATCAGTAGGGGAATTGAGGGTCATGGGGAAAGGGCAGAAACATGGACGTAAGGAATGTCAGATCAGCCATGTTTCTATTGCAAGATGGAGCAAGCTTGAGGGGCTGAATAGATTACTCCTGTTCCACTTCTCTGGTTTTATTGGCCGTACAGTCAGGTCACTCGCTTTTAAAACATGCAGCAATCCTTCAGTAATCCATGGTTTTTAAAAGAGTCTTTTGCATTGTTGAGTGAACAATCAAAAGTTCAGAAAAATAAAACACAAGGTCTTCTTTGATAGTTTGTATTGATTTCCATTGGTGAAATTGACATATTCGACTATTGTATGCAAGCATTGACTCTCCAGTTTTTGGTGTTATTTCCCGGTTGCATAGTTGAAAAATTAAAGAACAAGCTTATTGTATGCCTTTCATGACCTCAGGGCAATAAAGTACATTTGAAATGTAATTACTGTTGTATTATTGGGAAATGGAACATATCCATTTTGACTAGTTGAGGTCAAGAAGTGTTGAACAGAGTAATTCCTAGGCAAATTGTGTAAATCAAAATCTCAAGTTTACAAAGAAGCATGAGACATTGGAAGGCTGTGATAATAGAACAACACAGCCTAATAGTACATGCAGTCCTGCAAATATCATTTGACAATGTTTGAGCTGATACATGCAAAAGATTTACTGTAGATAATTTGAAAGAAATAGAGCGAACAAGTACTGCCACTGAATGTGATTTCTGAGAATGTTCTTCACATTTTCATGAGAAACTTGTTAAAAATTATCTCTACGGCCTTCACCTCCCCTATATCCAGCTCAATCTGGACTAATCAAATGAACTAAGGATGACACAGAAGTGGAGAATCATCATTGCTGTTGAAAATGTGGCTATAGGAACCATTCTTACAAATAGAAACTTCTATTCTTTTGAGTCTGAAAGAAGTTAAATACAGCTTGGGTTATGACTGAGGCTAGAGGAGCACACTGTTGCGCTCGTTTAACTATTCTATAGGACACACTGAGATGGCTTGTTAAATACCTTCATTAATACCAAATTTTAAACAAAATATTCCTCAGTTATGTTCCTTTAGAAACACAATTATTATTATCCAAGCAAAACTTATATCTATAAAGATGCTCAAAATGTTCAACAGTTGATAATAAGGAAGTTTAATTGTTTAGAACTGTGTACTCTTCAAAATAACCCAAAGCATACACAAAAATGTACACACGCACACACCTCATAAAAAGAGAAAGTATGGGAAAATCTCTGGAGATATTTTCTTTTGAAGAAAAAGCATTTTCTTGCCATTAGGGTAATTCTTAACAGTAAAAAGGATATGTGTAGAATGCTCTGAAATCTGAAGTCTGTTATTCAGATGTTCTGGCACATGTAATCAAGTCTCTAATCACTTACAGTTTTCTCTGGAGTCTTGGCAGACACAGTTTGCTCAGAAAGTACAATATTGAGATGGTCCTTCAATCAATCTTTCAGAGGAAGAAACAAGTTTGATCTCAAAAACATGACATTTTTTAAGAATTAGGAGAAATCAGCTGGGCTTTCCTTCCTTACAGTTCTTGTTCATTACAAATTCCAGATACCAAAACGGTCTCTGCCCGATCCCTGCTCAAATGGCCCGTGACCTGGAAATTTAAACATCTTTTGAAGAAATCACCCAGTTATTTCCACAAAACTTGCAATACATCCACTTAGGTTTATAGGAAAATTATTAAAAATGAAGCATCTCATGACATAAGTGTTGCACCGTGGCTTTGTGGTTAAAAATGCTGCCTCACAACACCAGGCTTTTGGGTTCAATTCTAGCCTTGGGCAGTGGTCTCCGTGTCTGCATGAATTTCCTCTGGGTACTCCAGTTGCCTTTCGCAATCCAAGAATTGCAGGTTAGATGGATTGGCCATGTTAAATTGTCCATAGTGTCCAGGGATGTATAAGTTAGGTGGATTAGGTTTAGGACATGCAGGGATAAGATCGGGGGGTAGGTCTGATTGCGTTCCCTTCAGAGGGACAGTGTGGACTTGATGGGCCAAATGGCCTGCTTCCACACTGTAGGGATTCAATGATCCTAACATGCAGGAACATCAGAAGTGGGAATGGGCTATTGAGCTGCTCACATTGTACTACCGTTCAGCTGAATGGTACATCAACCTTGTTATACCTCTTCTAATCCACATTCTTTAATTCACTGAACTAATACAACAATTTCCCCTTCAATGTAAGCAAAACAAAGGAGCTGGAAGCTTCAGGGAGTATAGGAAGCAAGACAGAGGACATGATCTTGTCTGTACCAATGGTGGTCAAGAGCTTCAAGTTCCTTGGAGTAAATATCACCAGGAACACTTCAACCCCAGGGCATCAATGTGGATTTCAACAGTTTCCTCATTTCCCCTTCCCCCTCCTCACCCTAGTTCGAAACTTTCAGCTCAACACTGTCCCCATGACTTGTCCGGACTTGTCCTACTTGCCTATCTCCTTTTCCACCTATCCACTTATTCCTGATGAAGGGCTTTTGCCCGAAACATTGATTTCGAAGCTCCTTGGATGCTGCCTGAACTGCTGTGCTCTTCCAGCACCACTAATCCAGAATCTGGTTTCCAGCATCTGCAGTCATTGTTTTTACCTAACAATCTACCCTGATCCATCCATGTTGATGCTCCATGGAGAAAACACACCAATGCCTGTACTTCCTCAGAAGGCTAAGGAAATTTGGTATGTCCACAATGACTTTTACCAATTTTTATTGATGCACTATAGATAGCATCCTATCTGGGTACATCAAAGTGTGATATGGCAACTGTGCTGCCCAGGGCCACACAAAATTACAGAGAGTTGTGAACACAACCCAATCCATCATGAAAACCAGCCTTCCTCCATTGACTCTGTCTACAATTCCTGCTGTCCTGGGAAAGCAGGCAATATAATCTCAGACTACTCCAGTTATATTCTTTCCCCACTTTTCCATCAGGTAAAAGAAACTAAAGTTTGTAAATAGGTACCAACAGATTTAAGAATAGCTTCTTTTCCCCGTTATCAACTTTATGAATGGGCCTCTCATATATTAGAGTTGATCTTTCTCGGCACCTTCTCACACTATCACTCTGTATTCTGCTCTATTACTCTGATGTGTTAAAGTAAGGTATGATTTGTCTGTTTAGCACATAATACAATACTTTTCACTGATTTCAGGACGTGACAATAATAAACTTAATCAAATCAAAACAAATCAAATTAAATGAATTCAAACAAGTGTAATGATCACAGATTGTGAGACTGAATTCTCCCTACATCCAGTTCCGTTCTGTCTGACATTCCAGACTTTTGTTACCCTTGATGTAAAAAAGGGTTCCTGAACCTTTGCCCTTGAGTGACCTAACTATAAATTTATGATGATATCTCACTTTGTTCCTCCCCAGTTGAGGAAATAGTTTCTCTGGGCTCAATTCTATGCTTCCCTGCTTGTGGATTTGTGTGACTAGTAACCTCCAATGTACCCTTCTTACTGCTGACATGTTTCCCTTCCAGACCCATCTGAAATTCTATGGGGTAAGGGGAATTGAAGGTGATCTCCTTTCCGTGAGCATATTGAGGTCCTTAAATCGACTCTTAAGGGATTCATCCTGGATGCTGAAGGCAGAGGAGGCCCATGTCTTGAGGGAAGCCCAGCAGCATTAGTTATATGGATTGGTGACAGGAAAGAGTGTTTGGAGAAATGCATTTGAACATAGTCCTAACTTGTTTGTAGTCAATTGTCTGCCAATTTCAAAGTACTTAGGGTACGGAATGCATTGCCTAGAAATGTGGTGGAAGGAGATCCAGTTGAGGGACTCAAGAGGGGATTGGGTGGTTATTTGGGTAGAAGTAGTGTGCAATGGTCTGGAGAAAAAGCAGAAGATTGGCACTAGGTAATGATGCCGATTTGAAGGGCCAGTACAGGCACTATGGGCTGAATGGCCTCCTCTGTAGCATAACAATTCTGTAATTCTGTAACTTTATTTAGCATGTGGCAGCCATTAATTACATCACATGAAACATGATGTCCGAACTAGGAAGCTGAGATTAATTGAATTTTCAAAGCTGTAAGAGAGCTAGCCATGTTAAGAAAGAAGCAAGGAAGAATAAAAACTATACTCTGTGACTTTAAATTGCCGGGTGAGTCAAATTCTCCATTCACTCTGTACTATGGGCAGGTGGGACTAGATTGGGTTGGGATATCTGGTCGGCATGGACGGGTTGGACCGAAGGGTCTTTTCCATGCTGTACATCTCTATGACTATATGACTCTACTGTGGAAATGAATAGAGATATTGTAATAAATATTGAAACAGGAATAGAAACCCTGTCATCAGTGTCAGATAAATAGTGCTAAAAGCTACATTGCAGCCTAGATCTCACAGAGAAATAAAGAGATCAAACTGCCCAAGATCTTGAAGACTTTGCAGACGTGTTTTCAACCCTGTTTCAATGGTACTTATGAACAGCATGTGCTCAGCATATTAACTCAGGGCGAGAGAGAGACTATTCATCAGAAAGTAATGGCTTTGACACATCCATCAGCTTCCCATGATTTGAACATCAAAAAGATAAGCTCATTAAAGATAGATTTCAGAGTCAACAGAGATCCTATTGTGAGAGCAGATCTGCTGAGAGAGGAGAGGTTTACTCTCAAGAAAGCTATTAACATGTGCAGAAGTTCTGCGGTTGTCAATCATCAGCTGAAGCATATTGAGAAAAGAGCTTTGCATATGCTGAGTGATATACACATGGGAACTACATACTGAAAAATAATGAAGTAAGATTTGAAGAAAGTCCAGCAGAAAGATGAAAGTAGGAGTTCAGTATTGTGGTGGATATCACACAATGGGGAAAGTAGTGGTCTAACTTCAAACAGAAGAATGACTTTGCAAGCTAGGGTTTAGCTCGAGAGATTCAAAGCAAGCCTATAATGGTGACTGCTTGAAAGATCTTAGGTGGTGATTATAATGAATCATTATACACCATATAACATTTAACATCTTCAGATCCAAAAGTAATGAACAGTTGCGAATATTAGAATGATGTCTGCAGGACCAGTATCAGTGCTTATGAAGTGCCAGACAGGCACCAGCACTTAGAGTCATAGAATCCTAGGAGCTGTACTCATCCATGCTGACCAGATATCCTAAATTAACATAGTCACATTTGCCAGCACTTGGCCCATATCCCTCTAAACCCTTCCTATTCATATACTCATCGAGATGTCTTTTAAATGTTGTAATTGTACCGGCCTCCACCACTTCCTCTGGCAACTCATTTCATACATGCACCACCCTTTGCATGAAAAAACTGCCCTTAGGCCCCTTTTAAATCTTTCCCCTCTCACCATAAACCTATGCCTTCTCGTTCTCAACTCTCCCAGCCCATGGAATATACCTTGGCTATCCACTCTATCCATGTCCTTCATGATTTTATAAACCCCTCAGCCTCTGACGGTGCAGGGAAAACAGCCCAACCTTCTCAGTCTTTCCTTATAGCTCAAACTCTCCAACCCTGGCAACATCCTTGGAAATCTTTTTCAAGTTTCAAGTTTCACACCATTCTAATAGCAGGGAGAACAAAATTGCAAGCAGTATTGCAAAAGTGACCTAACCAATGTCCTGTACAGCTGCAACATGACCTCCTAACTCCTATACTCAATGCTCTGACCAAAGGCAAGCATACTAAACACCTTCTTCACTATCCAGTCTACGTGTGACTCCAGTTTCAAGGAACTATGAACCTGCACTCCAAGGTCTGTTTGTTCAATAACACTCCCCAGGACCTTACCATTAAGTGTATAAGTCCTGCCAAAATTTGCTTTCCCAAAATGCAGCACCTCACACTTATCTAAATTAAACTCCATCTGCCACTCGTTGGTCTGTATCTTCATGCAACATTATGAGCTTCACAAGCGTAGGGACATAGGAACAAAGAGTGCAATTCTGCCCTTTGAGCCCACTCTGCCATTTAACATGATCATGGCTGATCTTGGTCTCAACTGCACTTTCTTGCCTGCTCCCCGTAGCACTTTATCCTGCTTTTCAGAAGAAACGTACCTGTTTCTTTCTTGAATCTGTTGACTGATTCTGCCTCCACTGCACTCTGGGGCAGTGGGTTCCACAGAATCCCTATTTTCCGGAAGAAGTAATTTCTCCTTGTCTCAGTTTTGACCTGAAGAAAGTGAGGACTGCAGATGCTGGAGATCAAAGTCAAAAGTGTGGTGCTGGAAAAGCACAACTGGTCAGGTGGCATCCGAGGAGCAGGAGAGTCGACATTTTGAGCATAAACTCTTCATCAGGAATAATGAAGAACTTATGCTTGAAATGTCGACTCTCCTGCTCCTCGGATACTGCCTGACTGGCTGTGCTTTTCCAGCACCACACTTTTTGACTTAGTTTTGAGCATGCCTCCCCTCATACTATATCTATAACCTCTTGTTTGAGACTGTCCTACAAGGGGGAACATCTGTTCAACATCCACCTTATCAATCCCCTTTAGAATTTAATACAGATAGTCCATCTGTAATGCGATGGTTGCATTCTTGTGAAACCCTGCTATATAGAAAAACCACCCTTTAGAAACAGCAGGCTCAGAGTGTTGGCGATGTAATTGCATTATAGCCAACACACATTTTAAAAGTTTGCACCTCAGAAACAAGGTCTCCAATTTATCATTGGCGTCATATCAATTTTGGGTTGATGAAATGTGCGTTATTGAAGAATGACCTGTACCTCAATCAAATCCCCCTGATTCTTCTTAACCCCAGTGAGTACAAGCCCAAACTATTCAACTACTCCTCATGGAACATCCCTTTCATCTCTGGACTCATCTCTGGTGACCCTCCTTTGAACTGCCTCCAGTGCCATTACATCTTTCCTTAAATAAGGCAAGCAAAACTGGACTCAGGATCCCAGATGTGGTCTCACAGACGCTTTTAATGTATGATGTGATTTAAAATGATGACAAAAAAAAGAAGTCTTTGAAGCTAAGGCCAAGGCTACACAAAGGAACAATATACCTTCTCAGAGGCTATATGAAGCCGAGAGCTCAATGTAAAGGGTAAGAATGAAGATCTGGATTTCCAGATCTAAGGTTTTCAGCAGCTATAACAAGTCTAACATTTGAACTGGTAGCCAGACACCTGCCAGAAGAGATTTGTGGTGTTTTACAGGCTAAAAGTCATTTACTGATGAGCGGATTCTAAAAGATTACAAGGAATTTTTTTTTGTTTGCAGATGTTGGCAATCTTCTGACATATTATCTTGACATAGATGAAGTGAGATCTGCTGAAGAGATACCTGTCCACTCGCTTCTAATTATGTACCTGGATTCCCAAACCTGTTTGTTCATGGACGGTTCCGTTTTCTTACCATTTATAAAACGCTCCAAATATCAGGTAACATTTACCACTTTGCACGTTGTGTCAAAGTGCAATGTAAAACACCTTCGACTAATGAAAGAGAGGCATGGTAGCAATATTTAGTGTTGTTAGTAATGCTTTGAGTTTGCAGATATCTATTAGTGCCTGTTTTCAAGTCCTGTCTCTGAAATCAGATTTAATTGCTGCATTGTTCCAGAAATGCTTTGTGTAGTGCCAATGAGTATTTTGTTTGTTTGCTGTGACGGACTTCAGTGGAATTATCTGTCAGATACACTACAGGGAAATGTGGCTCCCTGCGATTCCTTGCTGTGTTTGGATTTAGTGCCAGGGGCACAATGCAGCATATGGCAAACATGGATTGTCGGTGATTCTCTTCTGAGTGAAAAAATGTCACCGGAATGTTTGTTTTTCTCAGACTGGGACTTTCAGACGTCAGTCAGTTTACACACCTCTGGCTCATCACATTTGATTTTCATGAGAATTTTTGATATTGATATGCTCAGAGTAAATATATTATCCATGCAGTAGAGGTTGGAGAGACATTTCCGGAAAGAGTGTTAAGGAAATATAGGAAACACGACCACAGCTATTGTCCATGCTTTGGACATTCCAACTAGTTTTTGTATTAGAAACACTTTACTCAAACTACCCTCGTTGGTGAGGTGGACAAAGGGACACCGAATTCAGTTTGCAGTTTATCTCCATCTTATTTTCAAAAAAACACCAAATTTGAGCATTTGCCAAATTCCAATGATATTTACTCTCTATCTAGCTATATCCACCTGAGAAAGGATATTATTCAACATGATCCATGTGTTTGAGCTGGGCTGTTGGAATCTCCTTCCTCTCTGATGTAGGGCTGGCTCTCTTCCATGAGGGTGGATCTTACAGGGCAGGGCGGATCTTCACCTGGATCTCCTTGGGTTGCAGCACTGTCTTCCACAATGAGACTTGTTGCTAGTCTTCACTGACAGGGTGGCTTCCAGGTGTATATTTTTATCCCCTCTCACCCCTGACCTTTACAATGTTCTGTGGTATTTAGCCAATGGGGTCATTGGGGGGTGGCGGGGGGGAGAGTGGGGTTTATAGCATCCAATAGAGTCATGCTTACACCCTTCTTAATTGCCATGGCAGGGACATCTAATATGCATGTCCACATGCACTGGCTAGCAGACAAGGTGCCACATGAAACTTCTTCAATACACAACCCTTGGGCTGGTTGTAACTGGTTCCCCCAAACCCTTGTAACCTCTCTGACCTGCATTTCCTCTGTTCTCTGTAGCCAAAATGCTGGCTGCTGTTTGATTTAGTTTGGTCAATTTTCTGTCAAGCCTGATTTCTCCAGCTGTGGGTCAATTGAGAATGCCCAATTTCGGGCCTATGGCTGCTTGATTGTACAGAGGAGCTGTAAAGTTGAGACCAGAAGATAATTTATGAAGAATTTGGATAAATACTTGAAAATTAATATGGATGAATCCAAGTCAAAATAAGTGAAATGATTTATTTTTGTATATTTTGAGGCAGAACAGCCATAATAGTTGACAAATGTACTTCAGGAAGCTTTTGAACAGCTTCTTTGTCACTGCAGTGGTAGGTTAAGATTTGGTTGCATGGAATTGTAGACAATACTGATACATACTTTGTTAGACTCAAGTCAGAAGTAGACAAATGGCTTTTTGATCGCTCCACCTTTGAAGGCAACATGATTTGTTTTTATTTGAAAAGGATACTCTTGCCAATTTAGTGAGCTGTTTCTGCACTTTGATCATTGGACAGGCCTGTTTGTGTTGAATAAAGAAATAATGAATTATCTTTATTTTACTTAAACACGCCAAAACAAAATAAACTAGGCTCCAATCTCTCCCTCTCTGACACACAAACACAAAGACACACGCAAACACAAACACACATGCACATATTTAAACATGAACACACGTACACATGCACACGCACACACGTATGCACACATATTTTATGATAATGGAACAGGAAATTAATACATTCACATTTCTCTGAAGTCATTGTCTTGGTAGCAGATGTGCCATCTCTAGTGCATTGAATTTGGAATATGAATTGCACAGTAATGCAAATTAGATAGCTATCTTGACCATGAGTTCAAGTCACTTTTGTCTGTGTTTTCAAAACTCTGTTTTGAAAAGTTCAATTCAGATGTGAACAAATCTGGATTAAAATGTTTTTTGGCATGAAGCATATCTTTAATCAAAATACAGTGCTGTTAGTGATGCTTTGAGATTGCAGATGTCTAGCCTTCTTTCAAGCTCTGTCTCTTAATTCAGATTTGATTGCTACTTAGTCCAGAAATGGGTGGCACGGTGGCTCAGTGGTTAGTACTGCTGCCTCACAGTGCCAGAGACCCAGGTTCGATTCCAGCCTCGGGCAACTATTTGTGTGGGGTTTGCACATTCTCCCTGTGTCTGCATGGGTTTCCTCCCACAGTCCAAAGATGTGCAGGTCAGGTGAATTGCCCATAGTGTTAGTTGTCTTTCAGAGGGAAATGGGTCTGGATGGGTTACTCTTCGGAGGGTCGGTGTGGACCGGTTGGGCCAAAGGACCTGTTTCCACACTGTAGGGAATCTAATCTAAAAGCTTTGAGCAGTGCCAATGAGTATTTTGTTTGTTTGCCGTGACAGACTTCAGCAGAGTTATCTCAGTCAGATACACCACAGGGAAATGTGCGTGCCTGCGATTCCTTGCTGTGTTTGGATTTAGTGTTGGGGCACAATGCAGTATATGGCGAACATGGATTGTGGGTGATACTTTTCGAAGGTGAAGGAGGCATGGGATACAGGGAAATCTGCCTGTCTGGTTACAGAATTGGCAGGCCCATATAAGAAAGAGGATGGTGGTAGATGGAAAGTATTCAGCCTGAAGCTTGGTGGCCAGTGATGTTCCACAGGGATCGGTTCTGGGACCTCTGCTCTTTGTGATTTTTATAAATTACTTGGAAAGGTGGGTTATTAATTTGCTGATGACATGAAGGCTAGTAGCGTTGTGGATAGTGTGGAGGGCTGTTGAAGGTTGCAATGAGACATGGACAGGATGCAGGACTGGTATAATAGGTGGCAAATGGAGTTTAACCTGGACAAGTATGAAGTCATAGAATCATAGAGATACACCGCTTGGAAACAGATCCCTTTGGTCTAACCCGTCCATGCTGTCCAGGTATCCCAACCCAATCTAGTCCCACCTGCCAGCACCTGGCCCATATCCCTCCAAACCCTTCTTATTCATATACTCATCCAGATGTCTTTTAAATGTTCCAATTGTATTAGCCTCCACCACTTCCTCTGGCAGCTCATTCCATACACATAAAATCCTCATGATTTTATAAACCTCTATAAGGTCACCCCTCACTTCCGACATTCCAGGGAAAATTCCCTAGCCTATTCAACCTCTCCTTATAGTTCAGATCCTCCAACCCTGGCAGCATCCTTGTAAATCTTTTCTGAACCCTTTCAAGTTTCACAAAATCTTTCCGATAGGGAGGAGACCAGAATTGAATGCAATATTCCAACAATGGCCTAACCAATGTCCTGTACAGCCGCAACATGACCTCCCAACTCCTGTACTCAATACTCTGACCAATAAAAGAAAGCATACCAAATGTCTTCTTCACTATCCTATCTACCTGCAACTCCACTTTCAAGCAGCTATGAACCTGCACGCCAAGGTCTCTTTGTTCAGCAACACTCCCTAGGACCTTACCATTAAGTGTATAAGTCCTGCTAAAGGTCGTTTTCCAAAAATGCAGCACTTCACATTTATCTAAATTAAACTCCATCTGCCACCTCTCAGTCCATTGGCCCATCTGATCACGATCTCGTTGTATCTGAGGTAACCTTCTTCGCTGTCCACTACACCTCCAATTTTGGTGTCATCTGCAAACTTACTAACTATACCTCTTATGCTCACATCCAAATAATTTTTATAAATGATGAAAAGTAGTGGACCCAACACCAATCCTTGTGGCATGCCACAGGTCACAGGCCTCCAGTCTGAAAAACAACCTTTCATCACCACACTCTGTCTTCTACCTTTGAGCCAGTTCTGTATCCAAATGGCTAGTTCTCCCTCTATTCCATGAGATCTAACCTTGCTAATCAATCTCCCATGGGGAACCTTATCGAACGTCTTACTGAAGTCCATATAGATCACATCTACCACTCTGCCCTCATCAATCCTCTTTGTTACTTCTTCAAAAAGCTCAATTAAGTTTGTGAGACATGATTTCCCATGCACAAAGCCATGTTGAGTATCCCTAATCAGTCCTTGCCTTTCCAAATACATGTACATCCTGTCCCTCAGGATTCCCTCTAACAACTTTCCCACCACTGCCGTCATGCTCACATGTCTATAGTTCCCTGGCTTGTCCTTAGCACCCTTCTTAAACAGTGGCACCAGGTTAGCCAACTCCAGTCTTCCGGCACCTCAACTGTGACTATCGATGATACAAATGTCTCAGTAAGAGGCCCACCAATCACTTCTCTAGCTTCCCTCAGAGTTCTTGGGTACACCTGATCAGGTCCTGGAGATTTATTCACTTTTATGCGTTTCAAGACATCCAGCACTTCCTCCTCTGTAATCTGGACATTTTTCAAAATATCATCATCTATTTCCCTACATTCTATAATCTTCCATGTCCTTTTCCACAGTAAATACTGATGCAAATTACCTCTCCCATCTCCTGCGGCTCCTTAGAAAGATCGCCTTGCTGATCTTTGAGGGGTCCTATTCTCTCCCTAGTTACCCTCTTGTCCTTAATGTATTTGTAAAATCCCTTTGGATTTTCCTTAATTCTATTTGCCAAAGCTATCTCATGTCTCCTTTTTGCCCTCCTGATTTCCCTCTTAAGTATACTACAACTGCCTTTATATTCTTCTAAGGATTCACTCAATCTATATTGTCTATACCTGACAGATGCTTCCTTCTTTTTCTTAACCAAAACCTCAATTTCTCTAGTCATCCAGCATCCCCTATACCTACAAGCCTTTTCTTTCACCCTAACAGGAATATACTTTCTCTGGACTCCCGTTATCTCATTTCTGAAGGCTTCCCATTTTCCAGCCATCCCTTTACCTGCGAACATCTGCCCCAAATAGCTTTTGAAAGTTCTTGCCTTTCTCCAATTTAGAACTTCAACTTTTAGAACCGATCTATCCTTTTCCATCACTATTTTAAAACTAATAGAATTATGGTTACTGGCCCCAAAGTGCTCCCCCACTGACTCCTCAGTCACTTGCCCTGCCTTATTTCCCAAGAGTCGGTCAAGTTTTGCACCTTCTCTAGTAGGTACATCCACATACTGAATCAGAAAATTGTCTTGTATGCACTTAAGAAATTCCTCTCCATCTAAACCTTTAACATTATGGCAGTCCCAGTCTATGTTTGAAAAGTTAAAATTCTCTACCATAACCACCCTATAATTCCTACAGATAACTGAGATCTCCTTACAAGTTTGTTTCTCAATTTCCCTCTTACTATTAGGGAGTCTATAATACAATCCCAATAAAGTGATCATTACTTTCTTATTTCTCAGTTCCACCCAAATAACTTCCCTGGCTGTATTTGCAGGAATATCCTCCCTAAGTACAGCTGTAATATTATCCCTGATCAAAAATGCCACTTCCCCTCCTCTCTTGCCTCCCTTTCTATTCTTCCTGTAGCATTTGTATCCTGGAACATTAAGCTGCCAGTCCTGTCCATCCCTGAGCCATGTTTCTGTAATTGCTATGATATCCCAGTCTCATGTTCCTAACCACGCCCTGAGTTCATCTGCTTTCCCTTTTAGGCCACTTGCATTGAAATAAGTGCAGTTTAATTTATCAGTCCCACCTTGTTCTCTGCTTTGTCCCTGCCTGCCCTGACTGTTTGACTTGCCTTTGTTCTCAACTGAACCAGTCTTAGATTGATCTCCTTCCTCACAATCTCCCTGGGTCCCACCACCTCCCCACCTTACTAGTTAAAATCCTCCCAAGCAGCTCTAGCAAATCTCCCTGCCAGTGATTCACTTTGGAAGGTCAAATTTGAATTCAGAATGGATGGGTAATTGGGAGGCAGATTTATAAGGTCACAAGTGAACAGTGGAATTTCGGACGAATTGAGGACAATGGAGGATTTAAGGAGCGAAGCAAGACAAGACGGCATTGAGAAAGCTGAACCCGGAGGAAAGCATCACCAGCTGGTGAGCTGAAGCAGTGGCACAGACAAGTGCTGACAGAGAAGTGAAAGTCAGCAGTCTTTGTAATGAAGAGGGTATGGAGTTCGGAATTCAGCTTGAGGTCGATCAAGAAGCTGAGGTAAGAAGGATCTTATTTGACATGCAAGGTTAACCGGGGAGGAAAATAGAATTAGAGGCTATAGGACTGAAGTTCCTGTCTTCAACCTTCCCAACATTTAACAGGAGGGCACAGTCAAAGTTCTACATGCATTGTTTGAGTGATTTCTACTCTCTTGCTCTTTAATTCAGTCCACTATGGAACTGGCCACTGTTGGAATATTGCGTGCAATTCTGGTCTCCTTCCTATCGGAAAGATTATGTGAAACTTGAAAGGGTTCAGAAAAGATTTACAAGGATATTGCCAGGGTTGGAGGATTTGAGCTAGAGGGAGAGGTTGAACAGTCTGGGCTGTTTTCTCTGGAGCATCGGAGGCTGAGGGGTGACCTTATAGAGGTTTACAAAATTATGAGGGGCATGGATAGGATAAATAGACAAAGTCCTTTCCCTGGGGTCAGGGAGTCCAGAACTGGGGGCCATAGGTTTAGTGTGAGAGGGGAAAGATATAAAAGAGACCTAAGGGGCAACTTTTTCATGCAGAGGGTGGTACGTATATGGAATGAGCTGCCAGAGGATGTGGTGGGGGCTGGTACAATTGCAACATTTAAGAGGCATTTGGATGGGTATATGAATAGGATGGGTTTGGAAGGATATGGGCCGGGTGCTGGCAGGTGTGACTAGATTGGGTTGGAATATCTGGTTGGCATGGACGTGTTGGACCGAAGGGTCTGTTTCCATGCTGTACATCTCTATGACTCTATGTAGGTATTCAAACTAGTGCCTGGCGCAATAGAGGGATAATGAAAGAATTTACATTTATACATGCCTCTTACATCAATAATCCATACCATAGCTCTTTACAGTAAATAAAGGAATATTGACTGCATGAATAATTTGATCTATGGCAGTATAATGCTCTCTATCCAGCTTATGTAAAAGGAAGTGCACATTAATGGATTAATGGTTCCATGCTATCCTATTTAGGCATTCAATATGTAAATGTTCTTGGAAATGTAACAAAACTGATTCAAAAAGAGACCTGCTGAGGAGGACAATGAAATCAATTCAGGATTTTGCTGTTAGTCGCTATTTCCCTATGGATAAGCTGCAACCAGCCCATGCCAACTAGGCTTTTGAATGGGATAAGATGTCTTATTAGAATATTGACTTTGCATACTGTTACATTAGTACATTGTTGTGGAGTGTTGTTTATGATTGTGGCTCCAGACACATAAAAGTACAGTTTCTTGATGTCCTAATGGACTAACCTAACAGCCAATGTGCATTAAGTTACCTTGTTCATCTAAAGTTCTGGCTCAATTCCTGCTATCCATTTAATTCAATTCCTTCATTCAAAACATGAGAACTGGACCTCAGTAGACATTTCTGCTATGGTTCCGTTCCCTCACTGTTAGCCAATCACTGCTGCAAAGTGAAAATATCATCAAATTGGGCCCATACATCAACAGCCTCACACCAGAACGATGTACAGGAAATTGTACACATTTTAGGTGTTTTATGATTTGTCTTAGGGTGGGGGTGGGGTAGGGATGTGATGTGCAAGAAATATATCATCATCCTTATTTGCCTAATTCACTCTTAGCTCATGGACTGCACATTTATCAAAGAGTAATGCACTTCAACGTAGATTTGCCATTAATCAATTTAATTAAAATTGCTCTTTTCAAAGGTCAGATTTATCAGAATTTTGACTGTTTCTTTTGTACAATTTTAAGAATGGTTTTTTTTGGGGGGGAGCCTTCATGGGTATTCCATTGATACACGGAAACATGTCTTGATATCCTGTACCCAGAAGGAAAAATCACTTGAACCTGACTGAAGGCTGCAACTGTATTGGACGGGCCACTCACAACAACAATTGATATACACTGGGAGTACTGAATGGCTGGGAAGTCCAACTGAAGATTAGATTGTACCATGCCTCTGTGTACAGTCTCCCAGTCCATTCACTAACCACGGTCTTTTCTCACTGTTTAATTTTACTGCTGCAATAAGTTAACACAGAGACAAATTTCTCAAGAATCCAGCAGACTGATTGAATTGTTTGAGCTTTTCCCTGTACTGGTCATGAAGTGAAGAGCTCCCCCGGACTTTTCTAAGAGACACCAGTGATCGGGTGAAACTGTAAGACTCAAATAATCTAGTTTATTTCATGATGAAGTTGACAAATTAGGAATGGAGATTGGATAGCTAATGGTACATTCAGTGATGGTGATACAAACATTGGAGGAACTGTGAAAACATAACCATTTGGTACAGGATATTTAAGTTGGAATATGTCAATGTCCTGGCAATATGTGGGCCATAGGTCTGAACAGTGAATGAAAGGGTCGTATTTCTATAAATATACAAGGTACAGCCACCAGAGTCCCACTGGAAGGAAAAGATTGGCAGTGCTGTTAACCTGAAGGTTGCTACATCACAGGTGACACTGAAGAAGGCAGAACCATTCTGGTTACATCAGCCAGTGTGTGACAGAACACAGTGTTGGCATTGCTCTGCATTGCTGACCAGCTATCTAGCCAACTAAACTAGCTGACCTGCAACATTGCTGGGCTACAGTTGGTAACTCTAGGTCATCTCAAAATGCATCACAACCATTGATGTTTTCTATTCCCTTCCTGTTGTAATATAAAACACAATTGCCATGTTGTGCACTCTCAGTGAAATACAACAGTGGGTGAGATGTAACCTCAGTGCCCCACCCGATCTTGGAGGGCTTCCTGGCTGCTAAGTTCAGTTCAAATTCTGTCAGCACTGTTCTGCAGTTTTGAACAAGGTGAACTGCTCATCCTGCTCTATATTTCTGAGTTCCTTTTCAATATCAAGAGCAGCCTCGTATCTGCGCAGTTGTTTTCCAGCTCCCCCAAGGCAGCCTTCAGGCTGCTCAGATTTCTGAGAAGTTTTGACTTGTGCTTGATTTCAGTGTGAAATGCAACATTCGGAGACAAACGCTACGGTCCCGTGATCAGGAGATTCAAGACTGGCAGATTCTAAAGTGAATTAGTCTTTTTATTATGTTGTCGAAAGCACTCATTTCATCAAGGATCATTGGCCACCACCTACATGCAGTAATTCTGCGTCAGCGATTTTAATTCTCAGAAGGCAGAAGTAGTTCATTACAGTTTTACAGAAGGGAAAAGGAACGGCAGATCCTGACATAACATGCAAGTAACCAAGAGAAATTATGTCACTTGAAGGCTTTGCTAACGCGCAATGAGACCTATTTACCAATCGCTCTTATGCTTGATCACCCACACAATCACCATCTCTCTCAATACTGCATTTTAAAATTCTTCCTGGATGAAAGCAGAATTCCCACGGATGCTAAGAATCTGAAATGCTGGGCAAAAAATTTCCCCTCCTTTGTGTTGAGATTAATGGTGAGTGGGATGACTAAATAGGGCAAGAGTGGGGAAAATCAGATTCCCAATGTTGAGAAAACTCTGTAATTTAGCTCCGAGCTTTCGATGACATGTTCTGAAATTATCCTTGAATGGTTAGTCCCTGGTGATTAGTGAAAATCATCATTGTCCCAGAGGCTCTCTCTTGCTAGAGTTCAGAACTGGACAAGGGCTACTGAACCAGAAACGTTAACTCTGTTCTTTCTCTCTACAGATGCTGTTAGACCTGCTGAGAATTTCTGGACATTTCTATTTTTGTTCCTGATTTGCATCCGCAGTTATTTGTTTTTTTTTCTGTTGAGTACAGATGTCCTGAGGATGAGGTTTCAATGCCTCAACCATTTCCTTGCAAAAAAGTCCAGAAAGGGTGTTTTGTATCATTGTGCTCTTCCCAACTTGTGCTGAACAAGATGACATGTCCTGGATATAGAGATGCCGAGATGGTGGATCAATGTTTCAACTGATCTTGTATAGTAAACCGTGAGCGATTTTGAACTGGGGCTCAGCAGTAGGGAGAGGGGACATCAGACATGGGTTGGAGGGGGGATCACTCTGAAGTGAGGAGTTAAGACAGCGCAGGAGCTGAGATGACAAGGTGAATCCCAGAGACCCTCCTCTCCCTCTCTCTCCCTTCTTCCCTGACTGTCTTCCTCAACCCTCACCCCCCAACTGCAATCCCTCTCAAGTTCTCTCCCAGTTGCCAAAACATTCACCCCCTTCCCGAATTCCCAACCTCCCAGCTTTATGGGACTCAATCTCCACGTCCCTCAGGCTGCGTGCCCCCGAAATGTTATAGCACTTGTGCAGTAATGTCAGAAAACGTTACTAAAAACGAAAGAGGTACACCACCAGTGAGCAGATAGAGAACTATCTCAACTATGCACTGAACAGAGAGTGTGAGTCACAAATTCATTTATAAAAACCTAGGGTACCAGCAAAGATTTCTAACGTATATAAGTGGCCCAGGTTACATCAAGTCATTACTGATCATGGTGCTGCATTGTGAAGGAACAGAATTCAGCTCAGACCAATGTATGATATATAACCCATGCCGCAGAGTGTGAGGGAGAAAAATCCGACAATGGTGACTGTATGAAGATGCTGAGGGACAGCAACCTGCAGCAAAATGGTTGTCAGCTAAGAGCAACTATGGATAACATGGACCTCTCCAGATGGTCACCAGGTCAGGATAAGTTGTCAAAGTTTGTCTAATATTGTTAGCTCTATTCAGACCAGTTTAGACCATAATTGAATTGACAATCCATACCTTTGAACAATACCTATAACTGTTCAGGATTATTTCCTGTGAAAAACTGGGGTTGTTGTGTAATGTTTCAAAGTAGATTGGGAGATATTCTTATGATACCATAACTATACCATGTCAGATGAGCTGATGGTATAAATCAGTCTCCATCTTACTTACTTCTCTTGCAGCATGACATGCTGAGGGAAGTTCGCTACAGCATATCTAAGCTTGAGCCCATTCGTGTGAGTGCCTGTGATTTCAGTATCCAAAGGTAAAAGGTTCAATAAAATCTTCAGTACTATGTGACCCATCTCTCAATTGAATGTTATGTGAGCTAACATAAATAAGACATGCACATAAATGAGTAACATTAGCAATCATTTCACTGGTAACTTTAAAAATGTTGGTAGTTGTGCCCAATGTCAAAAAGTGTATTGCTGGAAAAGTATAGCAGGTCAGGTAGCATCTGAGAAGCAGACCTTTCAGCCTAGAGGTCCCAGGTCTCCAGACAATCTCCTGCCCACTTGCAGGCTCACCTTGCTCACCTCTTGCTGCTGTTGTCTTTGGATTCATAGACAGGAGGAAGATGGATGAGCATTGCAATCCTGAAATGTCTGAGGAGAAGGTATTAAGGATCCTGTGTGTCTCTCCTCCTCCCTATGGCATCACCCTGTCTCCCTAAGAAGAAGGAGCAGGAAGTGAGGACAAGGTCCTTGGTCTAGCTGCCACCTTGCTGTTGATGCTGAGTGCCCGTGGCTAAAGAATAGTGAGCAGGTCCCCACACCTAACCAGCGACAGGACCACGCTGTTACCAACCTTTCCATGGACAGATCCAAGTGCTTAAAGATTGGTGCCACCATAATCTTAAGATCATTGACTGACTCCTTCACCAATTGCTCCAGCCTCTGGAAAATGTCCCTATACCTGTCTCTGCATTAGAGCAAGTCAGTAATAGTCAAGAAGAAAGGCATACAAGGAAAACAGCAAATGTGACCCCACGGTTTAAAAAGGGAGGTAGACGAAATATGGCGAATTATAGACCTCTGTAGTGGGGGAGATGCTTGAGTCTATTATCAAGGAAGAAATAGCAAGGCATCTAGATAGAAATTGCCCCATTGGTCAGATGCAGCACCGGTTCATAGTTGAGAGTGTGGCGCTGGAAAAGCAGAGCAGGTCAGGCAACATCCGAGGAGCAGGAAAATCAACATTTCAGGTTCCTTCATCAGGAAAGCAGCATGGGTTTATGAAGGGCAGGTCATGCCTGACAAACCTTTTGGAATTCTATGAAGATATTACAAGCAAAGTGGACAATGGGACCCAGTGGATGTAGTGTACCTAGATTTCAAAAAGGCCTTTGACAAGGTGCCACACAAGAGGCTACTGCATAAGATTAAGGTCATGGCATTATGGGTAATATATTAGCATGGATAGAGGATTGGTTGACTAACAGGAAGCAAAGAGTTGGGATAAATGAGTACTATTCTGGTTGGCAATCAGTAACCAGTGATGTGCCTCAGGGATCAGTGTTGGGACTGCAATTATTCACAATTTAAATCAATGATTTGGAGTTGGGGACCACGTGTAGTGTGTCAAAGTTTGTAGATGATGCTAACATGAGTGGCAGAGCAAAGTGTGCAGAGGACTGTGAAACTTTGCAGAGGAACATAGATACTTTAAGTGAGTGGGCAAAGGTCTGGCAGGTGGAATACAATGTTAATAAATGTGAAGTCATCCATTTTGTAACAGTAACAGTAATAAGGGTTATTTCTTGAATGGTAAATAGTTGCAGCATGCTGCTATGCAGAGGGACCATAAGACATAGGCCATAAGACATAGGAGCGGAAGTAAGGCCATTCAGCCCATCGGCCCATTCGGACCTGGGTGTCCTTGTGAATCTGAGAATGTTGGTGAGCAGGTACAACAAATAATTAGGAAGGCAAAAAGAATTTTGTCCTTCATTGCTAAAGGGGCTGAGTTTAACAGCAGGGTGCTGCTGAGGCCACACCTGGAGTACTGTGTGCAGTTTTGGTCTCCTTACTTGAGAAAAGATGTACCGACACTACAGAAGGTGCAGAGGAGGTTCACTAGGTTGAATCCGGAATTGCGGGGGTTTGCTTATGAGGAGATACTGAATAGACTGGGATTATATTCATTGGAATTTCAAAGAATGAGGGGGATCTTACAGAAACATATAAAATTATGAAGGGGGTAGATCAGATAGATGTAGAGAGGATGTTTCCAGTAGCAGGACAAGAGGGCATAGCCTCAAAATTAGGGGGAGCAGATTTACGACTGAATTGAGAAGAAACTTCTTCATCCAGAGGCTTGTAAATCTATGGAATTTCCTGCCCAGTGAAGTAGTTAACGTTACTTCAGTAAACATTTTTAAAGCTAAGGTAGAGGTTTTTTGAACAATAAAGACATTAAGGGATATAGTGAGAGGGCGGGTAAGTCCATGAAAAGATCAGCTATGATCTTACTGAATGGCAGAGCAGGCTCAATGGGCCAGATGGCCTACTCCTGCTCCGAGTTCTTATGTTCTTATATTCATACGTTTTGTCTGAGGCCAAGCAAATGCCTGATCTACAACAGTCCTCCGAGTGCCAGAAACCTCAGGCATTTCTTTCTTAATCATTTACAGAGACATTTTGGTGATATGCTCTCCAGAATTTGCTTCTCAATCAAACCCAGAGAGATTACCCACTGAGGTGAAGTGGGCCATAAGACAGAGGAGCAGAAATTGGTCCTCAAGGCCATTCCATGAGATCATGACTGATCTGATATTCTTCAACTTCACTTTCTTGCCTTTTCCCAGTTATCCTTGACGCCCTTACTGACTAAAAATCTGTCTGTCTCAGCCCTGAATATACTTAATTGCCCAAGCTCGAGAGCCATCTGCAGTAAAGAATTGCAAAGACTCATAACCGTCTGAGAAACAAACTTCTTCCTCATGTTTGTCTTAAACATGTGATGCCTTGCTCTGAGATTCTGCCCTTTGGGCCTAGATGCCCCCACAAGGTGGAACAGCCCCACCAAGTCTTCTGAGAATTTGCAGGAGTAAGAAAGTCACTGAGCTGGAGGAGGATACAGGTCAACACCTTGCAATGAAGATCATCAGAGGTGGAGGTGGGGCTGAGGGCCTCTGGATTAGCATCTTCTTCATGGAGAAAGAGAATTAGTTGAAGAAGATGGATAAAAACTTACACAGAATAAGCCTGAGTTAGGATCAACGGTAATGGGGAAGCAGCACAGCACAGCTTAGAATCATAGAATTATACAGTGTAGAAGAGGCCCTTTAACCCATCGAGTCTGCACCAATGTATGAGAAACACCTGACCTTGAACCTAATCTCATTTACCAGCACTTGGCCCATAGTTCTTGAATGTTATGATGTGCCCAGTGTTCATCCAGATACCTTTTTTAAAGGATGTGAGGCCATTCATCTCTACCACCCTCTCAGGCAACACATTCCAGACCATCACCACCCTCTCAATAAAAACATTTTTCCTCACATCTGCCCTAAATCTCCTGCCTCTCACCTTGAACCTACAACCCTTCACAGCTGACCTTTTAACTAAGGGAAATAGTAATGCCTTATCCACTCTGTCCATGCCCCTCATAATCTTGTGCACCTCAATCAGATCACCCCTTAGGCTTCTCTGCTCCAACAAAAAAAAACCCTCAGGCCTATCCAACCTTTCCTCATAATTTTAATTTTCCATCCTAGGCAGCATCCTGATGAATCTCCTCTAAACCTCTCGAGTGCAATCACATCCTCCCTGCACTGCCACAGTACTTTAACTGTAATCTCGTCAAAGTTCTACTGAACTCCAATATGGCTTCCCTGCATTTCTAATCTGTACCTTGACTGACAAAGGCAAGTATCCCACATGTCTTTTCCAGCATTCTACTAACATGCCCTTCTGCCTTCAGAGATCTCTGAACAAGCACACTAAGGTCTGTTTGTTCTACAAACAATATATCACCTCACACTTTTCAGGATTGAATTCCATTTGCCTATTCTGTTTATAGCTTCTTGTAGCCCTTCACTGTTAGCCAC
Organism: Chiloscyllium plagiosum; assembly: GCF_004010195.1. Lineage (NCBI taxonomy): Eukaryota > Metazoa > Chordata > Chondrichthyes > Orectolobiformes > Hemiscylliidae > Chiloscyllium > Chiloscyllium plagiosum. Next base: position 57,306,650 of record NC_057727.1, on the reverse strand, counting down.
CAATTTTTGTGGCATCTGCAAACTTGCTAATCCAATCTCCCAAACACATTTATATAAATGACAAATAATACGGGGTCCAGCACAGACCCCTGTGGAATGCCCTGCTTTCTCACTAATGTAACAGCAGTCCTCTGTCCCCGGGCCAGATCCACGAACCCCTCCTCACAGGAAGACTGATGCTCTGGGGCTTCAATGATTAGCCTCGAATAACCACAATATTTTCCTTTGAGTTGGGAATGACTCTAACCTGCATTGAGAATTCTTCTTGATTTCCATAGATTTTATTGTGATGTGCTGTACATATATCTTTAGGAATTGGCATCTTGACCTGCAATTTGTCACTGACCACCATGAGACAGGAGGTAATGTACAATCCCATCATTCTGCCAACAGAATTAAGCAGCAGTACAGCCATGTTCACACAGTTTTCCAATTAAAAAGGCTAGCATATAGTCGTAACTTCAAATAATGAATCCGCATTATTGCTTGACCAATCCTTGTATGTTTGCCATGTTTGTTATAAATGATGACTTCAATGTTGCGAGAGCTCCTTGATACCACCTTCAGTGAAATGCTGTCTTGATGTCAAGGGCAGTCAATGTCACCTCACCTCAGGAGTTCAGCTCTGTTGCCCATGTTTGGGTCAAGACTGTACTGAGGTCAGGAGCTGAGTGAGCCTGTCAACAGTAAATGCAGGAGAGAAATGGACTCTGATGGGAAAGACAGCAAAGAATGTGCAAGTGAGTGTCTCCTCCTTAGTGTTCACAGGTCTATTCACTCTCAGTGTGCACTTGCATTCCCTTACTATTGACTATCTAGCTGCCAACACCCCTAAAGGAGCACAAAGTGACAAGGTGGGCCAGGCAGGCTATGAGGAGGAGCAATGGAACCAACAGTGTGAGCTAGCTTGGGGCAGCTTGAGTGTGAGACAGCGAGAGTGAAAACACACCACAAAGTCCACAGGATTGAAGCCTAATGGGACCCAGGGGTTGTGAGTGGGGTAGTGAGTCTGAGAGGGAAGGAAAGAGAGAGAAAGAGAACATGGGAGCAGGCCAGAATGAACAAGTGTGGATGGAGGGAGAGACAGAGTGTATAGGAGAGAGGTAGAGTGAGTGTCAGTGTGTGAGAGAGAGAGAGTATTGGTGGGAAGAAGAGAGGGAGAGTGCAGATGCCTGGGATTGAAGGGAGGGGTGGAGAAAGTGTGCATGCTGAAGAGGAAGGGAGTGTGTGAACTCTGAGACTGTGTGAGGTGGACACAACTCCTCTGTCCTCCGCCTCTCTCTGTAAAAACCTATTTTGGCTAGGAGAGAAGAAGATCCCATGCTGAAAGGCAACCTACTCCCGATTGCTTTTGTATGAAGACCAGCTTTGAATGTTTATCACCAGAGATGAATACAAAGTCAGTATTAGTTAAACCCAATTCTTTAGCACAGCCCAGTCCCGTCCTCTTCCTCCGTGCTTAGATCTAGGACCTTGTCTCTCTCTCTCTATCTCTCCTTCATAATCAAAAAGCCAATTATTTTTCTTTTTGCAATAGCGTTGCTGCTTTGCACGTTTTAATAGCCACTTTTATTAATTACACATTTAAATGACCAAATTATTGCTTTGTAATTTTACTTTGAAATTCACATTTGCTGTTGTGTCAAACTTTATCTTGCTGAAGTTTTGTCACTGACTCCCACAGATGTGGCCTCCTCTTGTGAAAAGTTGTGAGAACCCTCTTCTTACCACTCTCTAGTAAATAAGTTTCTCCAGAGTTCCTTATTAGATTCATGAGCATATATTAATGACCCCTTATTTGAATGATGTAGGGAAACTAGAGATAGGAAATGGCAGAAAAATAATCAAGAGTTATTCAAGTCATTAAACATTTTCCCATAAATGTATTTGCAACCATTAATGTTTACGTAGAGGTTAATTTGCAACCTGACCAAATTTATTTTGTCATCTGACGATAATATAATCTTGTCTCAGCTGGTGAATCCCAAATCATTTTAATGTCAAATTGCACAGCAAGTCATGCTAAACAGGACAATGGAACAAATGCTTTTAAGAAATGACTGTTTCAAAATGTTCAAAGAATGAGGGCTTTCTTAATTAAAACTGATAACAGCAGGGATCATTTTGTTCAGGGACTGGAACCGAATTGATGTTGATATATTAATGTAATTTCTTTAAAGCTGTGAGGTTATTTCCATGTGTTAGCAGGATAAGGTGGAGACTATGTATGGAGACAGACCCACAACAAAATAGGGCAAAGTCAACATGGTTTCATTAAGGGGAGGTTATGCCTGACAAATTGGCTAGAATTCTTTGAGGAAGTAATAAGCAAGTTAGACCAAGTAGAGCCAATGGAAGCTATCTACTTGACTTCAAGAAGGCCTTTGATAAGGTGCTGCACAGGAGACTGTTCAGTAAGACAAGGGCCCGTGGATAGAAACTTGGCTGTCTGATAGAAAATAAACAGTGGGGATAAACGATCCTTCTCAGGATGGCAGCCGGTGACAGGTGGTGTTCCACAAGACTCAGTGTTGGGACCACAACCTTTCACTTTATACATTAATGATCTAGCTGAAGGAATTGGGGGCATGTTTGCAGACAATACAAAGATAGGTAAAGGGGAAGGTAGCATTGAGGAGGTGGGGAAGCTGTGGAAGGATTTGTACAGATTGGTAGAGTGGGCAAAGAAGTGTAGTTGGAGTACAATGTGGGAAAGTGTGAGGTCATGCACTTTGGTAGGAAGAATAGAGGCATGGACTATTTTCTAAATGGGGAGAAAACTCAAAAGTCTGAAGTGCAAAGAGACTTGGGAGTTCTAGCCCAGGATTCTCCCAGGGTAAACTTCCAGGTTGAATCAGTAGTTAAGAAGGTAAATGCAATATTGGCATTTATTTTGAATATAAAAGCAGGGATGTATATCTGAGGCTCTGTAAGGCTCTGGTCAGAGCACATTTGGAGTATTGTGCACAGTTTTGGGCCCCATATCTCAGAAAGGATGTACTGGCGCTGGAGTGGGTTCAGAGGATGTTCATGAGAATGGTCCCAGTAATGAAAGCTTAACTTATGAGAAACGTTTGAAGACTTTGGGTCTATGCTTGATTGAGTTTAGAAAGATGAGGGTGGATTTAATCGAAACTTACAGAATATTTATTGGCCTGGATAGAGTGGATGTTGGGAAACTGTTTCCATTGGTAGGAGAGACAATGACCTGAGGGCATAGCATTAGAGTAATGGGACGACTTCTTAGATCAGAGGTAAAGAGAATCTTCTTTAGCCAAAGAGTCATGAATCTGTGGAATTCATTGCCACAGAAGGCTGTGGAAGCCAGGTCATTGAGTAAATTTAAGACTGAGATAAATAGGTTTTTGATTGTCAAGGGGATCAAGGGTTAGGGGGAGAATGTGGGAACATGTGGTTCAGAAACTTATCTGCCATGATTGAATGGTGGAGCAGACTCAATGAACTGAATGGCCTGATTTCTGTTCCTATGTCTTGTGGTCTGATACAGTTCTAATGCCTTCAATTCCCTATGCGTTAAGCTCTAGAATTCCAACCCTACACCTTTCCACCTTTCTTCCTCCCATTAAGAGATTTTATTGTTTGGTTTTACAGAAGTTTGGAAATGCAACGCATATTGTCAAAGCTTTTCATCTTACACTCATGAGAAATAGTCATGAGAAATTACTAACTAAAGGTCAAACCTTTATTTATATTGTCTGAGAGAAAGAGGAAAGCCTTGTAGAATTCATTCACACAGAAAGCATTTGAGGCTGAAACATTGTTCAATTACAAGAAGGAGTTGGATATAGCACTTGGGACAGATGGGATCAAAGGATATGGGGAAAAGTGGGAGCAGGCTCTTGAGTTGGATGATCAGCCATAATTCTAGTGAATGGTGTAGCTGAATGGCCTATCTTCTGCTCCTTTTTTATGTTTCTATGATAATTGACAATTGCATAGAATTGTGATGGGGTATTAATGAGATACAACTGATGGAAATAAGTTAGTCACTGCTTAATAGTGAGATTTTGAACTCACTGTTGAAAGTGCTCAGAAGAAAATTAGAACTTTCTTTGAAAGAATTGAGATTCCAATATTTTTCATCCTCAATGTATTTTCCACCATTTTCACCTTGCCCACATCACTGCAGGGCTGGGAAAATCCTACTTGATTGTCCAGGTGAAAAATATTCTTTATTATAAAGGACCTTGAGGTGAATGATATAGAGGTCAGAGTGAATGTGGAGTGATGGTCTAGAATGACATGTTTTCAGGACTTCAAGGTCATGCTTGCAGACTGAACATTGATGTTGAGTCATCACATTGAGAGTAGCAAATAAAGTATACTCAGTTGAATCCAAAGAAGCCCTTGGATAGTGGGAGAAGATTGAAGAGATGAAGGGACATTAATAACATGTGAAGTGGCTGGGCTATTGTGGGTGCTTGAGGAGAGGCCTTGATGTTGTAAAGGGTGCAACTCTTTTAGAAAGTTGGAAGGGTAACTGATGATATTTTTTGTGGTGGCATCACACTGAAGGTGGTCAACATACAGGATAATGATCCATTGAACGTGCATGCTGGTGAGGATCAGGGGAACCATTACCATATTTTGTGGAAGGAGGGAAAGAGAATGGAAAGCAATGCAGGCAAGGTTGAAGGCACTGTCAGCTATCAGGGAGGGCAATCGTTAGTTGGGGAAAAAGAAAGATATATGGAAGGGGTGGTATTGAAGCTTCCATCTCAAGTACAGGTGTGTTAGAGATGAAAAATCTGAGAACATGCAACAGAATCTTTTCAGGAAGTCAGGAGTGAGAAAGTGTAGTCAAGGTATCTGCGAGAGAAAGTGGGCTGATAGGAAATAAAGGGAATCAACTGTTAACATGTATTCAGTTTTAATTTTATTACCTTTGTAAATGTAGATGGAGGGAAGATAAAACCTATCCCAGAACTTGAAAAATATAAAAGGAGCAAACTGGTTCATTTACAATGCTGTAATTTTTGTTTTAATATAAATGAAAAGGTGGACTACTCCATTCAATAGTAATTTCCAAAAGGGAATTGGGAATACTTGCAAAAAAGAAAAATTCGCAACACTGCAGGGAAAGAGCAGGTGAGTTGGATGAATTGGCTAAGGGCCAGCACAAGTACAATAGGGTTGAATGGCCTCCTTCTTCACTATGTCATTCTGTGAGATTTGGCTGTAGGCTGAGATGGAATAAGGATTGAGTAGTCATACAAAACTGCTCATAATTTGGCCCCAAATTGGGAATATCCTTCAGAGCAAACAGGATACCAATTGCAACTAGAGATGTAGTTCATTCCAGAGTGATAGTGCTGTTCTTCTGAAATATGGTTAAGCCTCATTGGTGGTGAAAAGTATTGGATGCTTGGTTTATTCCAGTACTGAGGTGATGTATGCATCAAAGGTGATCCAATGCAAAATGTAGGCACTCTCTATTATGTGAAGTAAAAAGACAAGAGCTTTTTAAAAAATCTGGAACTGCCCTGTTTTTCTCCCTTTATATCAACAGCTGACGCCATCAGGGAATAAAAGATATACTTCAAAGAAATGTTGCTGAAAATGAGACATCTCCATTCTGAAACTATAACATCTCCTACATGACATTTCTTCAAAAATAGATTAAGTTGGACCACATTTGTCAAGCAATGGAGAGATTAGTAATTTTAACCATGACATAGGAAACTGAAGGTGACATGATATTACAGTACAATGCATAGTAGAATCTAAATTGCAATTTTACTCATGCAAGTCATTGTAGAAAAAACACATATAGCAAAGAAGCCTAGTTTAATGAGATACTTTGGAAATTTATGATCCTAAAGTCAGGATTGCCTCCTATTGATTCGGTTGCTAAGAAATGAAAAATAATATGAGAAGGAACGTCAAGCTGGTGTTGAGCAGAAAAGGTACTGTAATTGCCACATCAAATAGTACTGAACATAAATGCTCTTGAAGGGTCAACAATATTGGGAGGCCGAATCAGAAGGTAGCCATGGATGTTTTGGCCATTATCTCAATGTTTCAGTTTGGAATTCTGAGTAGACATCGCTGACGGAGAAACATTTATTTACAAGATAATAGAGAAATAATCTGATTACACAGAACATACAAGCATTAAAATAAAATGGTCAGATGCCTCATGCTTAAATTAAAATCAAAGTCAGTTAAATTAGCTATGAGCCCAACAGCTATTTCCACTTCTGAAGCGAATCAGATCTTATTTTAATTTTCTGAAGGACAGTCATACCATTGTTGAAGCATTAACTCTTTCTTACTCCACAGAGACTGCCAGACTTGCGTAGTTTCTCCAACATTCTTTGGGTTTGTTTCTATTTTCACCTCTGACTGCTTTCCTACTGCCAATACCTTCCCCGCATCACCAAATGTGAGCAATAAAAGCTGGCAAGTGGTGTTTTGCTCTTGTTTTACCAATGGATAAGCAAGTGTTCAGGGTTAGAACATAGAACAATACAGCGCAGAAAAGGCCCTTCAGCCCTCGATGTTGTGCCAACCTGTGAACTAATCTAAGTTCATCTTCCTATACTATCCCATCATCATCCATGTGCTTATCCAATGATTGTTTAAATCTTCCTAATGTGGCTGAGTTAACTACATTGGCAGGTAGGGCATTCTGCACCCTTACCACTCTCTGAGCAAAGAACCTGCCTCTGGCATCTGTCTTAAACTTATCACTCCTCAATTTGTAGTTATGCCCCCTCGAACAAGCTGAGGAAAAAGTCTTTCACTGTCTACCCTATCTAATCCTCTGATCATCCGGTATGTCTCTATCAAATCCCCTCTTCGCCTTCTTCTTTCTAATGAGAACAGACCCAAGTCTCTCAGTCTTTCCTCATAAGACCTTCCCTCTTGACCAGGCAATATCCTGGTAAATCTCCTCTGCACGTTTTCCAATGCTTCCACATCTTTCCTGTAATGGAGCAACCAGAATTGTACACAATATTCCAAGTGCGGCCGCACTAGCGCTTTATATAGTTGCAGCATGACATTATGGCTTCAGAACGCTATCCCTCTACCAATAAAATCTAACACAACATATGCCTTCTTAACAGCACTATCAACCTGGGTGGCAACTTTCAGGGATCTATGTACATCGACTCCAAGATCCCTCTGCACATCCACACTATCAAGAATATTTCCATTGACCGAGTACTCTGCCTTCCTGTTATTCTTCCCAAAGTGCATTACCTCACATTTAGCTGCATTGAACTCCATTTGCCACCTCTCAGCCCAATTCTGCAGTTTATCCAAATCCCCCATAACCTGCAACATTCTTCCACACTGTCCACTACTCCACCAACTTTAGTGTCACCTGCAAACTTACTAACCCATCCACCTATGCCTGCATCTAAGTCATTTATAAAAATGACAAACAGCAGTGGTCCCAAAACAGATCCTTGTTGCACACCACTAGTAACCGGACTCCAGGATGAATATTTTCCATCAACCACCACTCGCTGCCTTCTTATGGAAAGCCAGTTTCAAATCCAAACTGCTAAATCACCCTCAATCCCATGCCTCTATATTTTCTCCAACAGTCTACTATATAGAACCTTATCAAAGGCTTTACTGAAGTCCATGTACACCACGTCAACTGCCCTACTCTCATCCACGTGCTTGGTCAACTTCTCAAAAAAAACTCATTGAGGTTTGTGAGACATGACCTGCCCTTGACGAAACCATGTTGACTATCTGAAATCAAATGGTTGCTTGCTAGATGATTATAAATCCCAGCTATCATAATCCTTTCCAAAACTTTTACTACAACTGATGTAAGATCCACTGGTCTATAATTACCTGGGTCATCTTTACTGCCCTTCTTGAACAAGGGCACAACATTTGCAATCCTCCAGTCCTCTGGTACTTAACCTGTAGACAATAACGACTCAAAGATCAAAGCCAAAGTCTCTGCCATCTCCTCCCTAGCTTCCCAGAGAATCCTCAGATAAATCCCATCCGGCCCAGGGGACATGTCTACTTTCACTTCTTCTAGAATTTATAGCACCCCTACTTTAAAACCTCGATCCTTTCTAGTCTAATATCTCATATCTCATTCTTCTCCACGACAATATTCTCCTTTTCCTGAGTGAAAACCGATGAGAAATGTTCATTTAGCACCTCTCTGATCTCCAAAGGGTCCACACACAACTTCCCACTTCTGTCTTTGACTGGCCTTTCCTGATGAAGGGCTTTTGCCCGAAACGTCGATTTTGCCTGTCCTCGGATGCTGCCTGAATTGCTGTGCTCTTCCAGCACCACTGATCCAGGATCCTATTCCTACCCTAGTCATCCTTTTATCCTTCACATACCTATAGAACACTTTAGGGTTCTCCTTTATTCTATTTGCTAAAGACTGCTCATGTCCTCTCTTTGCTCTTCTCAACTCTCTCTTTAAATGTTTCCTAGCTGATCTGTAACTCTCCATCACCTCATCTGAACTGTCTCGTCTCATAGTCACATAACCCTCCTTTTCCGCTTAGCAAGAGATGCAATATCTGTAATAAACCACAGTTCCCTTACCTTATCGCTTCCTCCCTACCTGACAGGGAAATACCTATCAAGGAGACATAATATCTGTTCTTTAACCAGCTCCACATTTCAATAGTCCCCATCTTTCAATTGCTAAACTAAACGTAACTGAATTATAGTCATTCTCTCCCAAGTGCTCACCTACCACTAAATCAAACACCTGGTCTGTTTCATTACCAAGCACCAGATCCAGTGTGTCCTCCCCTTTTGTCAGCCCTTTGACATATTGTGTCAGGAAACCCTCCTGCACACATTGGACAAAAACTGATCCATCTGATGTACTAGAGTTATAGCATTTCCAGTCAATGTTGGGAAAGTTAAAGTCCCCCATAATGACCACCCTGCTCCTTTCACTCTTACCCAGAATCATTTTGCCACTCCTTCCCTCCACCTCTCTGGAACTCTGCGGAGGGCTATAAAAAACTATTAAAAACTCCCAGCAGTGTGACCTCTCCTCTCCTGTTACTAACCTCAGTCCATACTACCTCAGTAGATGAGTTCTCACCAAAAGTTCTTTCAGCTACCGTTATACTGTCCTTGACTAACAAAGCCACACCTCCCCCTCTTTTACCACCATCCCTGATCTTAATGAAAGATCTAAACCCTGGAACCTGCAACATCCATTCCTGACCCTGCTCGATCCATGTCTTCGAAATGGCCACAACATCGAAGTCCGAGGTACCTATCCATGCTGCAAACTCACCTACCTTATTTCAGATACTTCTGGTGTTGAAGTAAATACACTTCAAACCAGCTTGCTGTCTGCCAGCACATTCCTGTGACTGTGAAATCCTCTCCATGCCCTCCTTATTCTCATCCTCCTGTGCACTGGAACTACACCTCAGTTTCCCATTCCCCGGCTGAGCTAGTTTAAACCCACCTGAAAAGCACCAACAAATTTCCCTCCCAGGATGTTAGTACCCCTCTGGTCCAAGTGAAGACCGTCCTGTTTGTAGAGGTCCCACCTTCCCCAGAATGAGCCCCAATTATCCAAGTACCTGAAACCCTCCCTCATGCACCATCCCTGCAACCACGTGTTCAGGTGATATCTCTCCCTATTCCTTGCCTTGCTAGCGCATGGCACAGGTAACAAACCAGAGATAATAACTCAGTTTGTTTTAGCTCTCAGCTTTCACCCCAGCTCCCTGAAATCCTGCGTTACATCCCTAACCCTCTTCTTACCTATGTCGTTGGTACCTATGTGTTCATTATTCTCCTCCATCCCTCGAACATCCTCTCAAATGGATTCAACTGCACATTGAAAAGATGAAAATGACAGATGAGTGGCTTCATGCAGGTTCAGTGGAGAACCTTGCCTTTGCTTCCTGAACCATCCTGTAACTATTTAAATAAGATCCAAAATGTTTGAAAATGCCTGGTTAGATGAACTTTTGTGTCTTAATTGTCATTTTCATCTGTGTAGATATCTTTCCATCTCAAGATCGAATGGGATGAAAATACCATCAATATTTGCTGTCACTCTTTCTCTTTCTTTCCAGATAGCTCCATTTCTATGACATGGCATTTGTCCTTCCCTAACGCCAAATCACATTAATCCCTCCAAATCATGATCAGTAGATTTCATCAATCCCTGGGTTTCATTATATCAAGATCATGTCATGCCCAGCAACTTGGATTTATCAGCATTTTTTCTTCCCCTCTGAAGTTGACAGATAAACATAATTGATAATAGATATGTGTAAACCTATAGCATTCATTAAATACATGTATAAGCATATTGTGGACTGCTGATAATTTGGTAAATTTTGCCCCCAAATGGCATAGGAATTCAAATCAAACAACGACATGAACATTGGATAGATACAGTAATTGGAAATTGCATTCTAATTTTCCAATTATGCAAGTTAAATTAGTTCGCAATCACAGACATAGACTAAACATGCAATGCCTTCATAAAGTATTGGATGCTGAAACTCTGAAGTGAACAAGCCTGTAGGAATGTCATTCATCTTTTATGATTAGATTAGATTCTCTACAGTGTGGAAACAGGCCCTTTGGACCAACAAATCCACATCGCCCCTCTGAAGAGGGGCGCACCCAAACCCATTCCCTATATTTATCCCTGACTAATGGGCAATTTAGCATAGCCAATTCACCTGACCTGCACATCTTTGGATTGTGGGAGGAAACCCACGCAGACACAGGGAGAAAGTGCAAACTCCACACAGACAGGTGGGAATCGAACCCAGGACCCTGGTGCTGTGAGGCAGCAGTGCTAACCACTGAGCCACCGTGCCGCCCTAAATAATGTCCAGATCACATATGCTGGGTAATCCAAGATGGAGGACGGAAGAAATTTCTGGCTGGAAGAGCTACTCCTTTTTTTGAGGTATTTTAGGTTTTGGAGGTGATTCCCTCGAATTCCAGGAGCAGCAATTACTGCTTTATATGTTGTTGCATTGTTTTGGAACTTCAGAAAAAAAAAACAATCGCAGTTTTAAAAGGGAGAAGAACAGACAAAGGAAGCACATGGTGAGGACAGTGCAGGAGGGAGAGAGAGAAAACCTGCACAGTTACTGCCTTTGCTGTTTTTGAATTCATGTGTACATTTAAGAGGCATTTGGATGGGTATATGAATAGGAAGGGTTTGGAGGGATATGGGCTGGGTGCTGGCAGGTGGGACTCGATTGGGGTGGGATATCTGGTCGACATGGATGAGTTGGACTGAAGGGTCTGTTTCCATGCTGTACATCTCTATGACTCTGTGACTTTTTTTGAAACTGACGAAATGGTGCTTGTGACTTTGGATGGTATTGTATAACTGGTGAAGACAATTCAGCTGACCATTAAGCCATTTCTATTGACGCCAAGAGAATCAGAAATCAGGAGTGATAAACAAAAAGCATCTGAATTAATATTATTCTTTTGCAAAGTCAAAATGGCCCACCATTATACATTTATTAAGGGATTTGCTGTTGGATTACTGATGGGAAGTCACAAAGTAAAGGAACTGAGGTGGATGGATTTTATTTAGAAATATTGTAACAAAAACATGCTTTTTTTTGTTGAATTCTTGGAAGTGAATGAATAGTTTTCTCTTTACTGGTAAACAGATGAACAAATGACTTTTCTTTCCACAAACATTGAGTTTAATAAATTGATTTCTCCGTGCCAACTAAGAAGGAAAGCAGCTTTGTGGATATCTAATAGACAGAATGCTCCATCTGTTTAGAACGCGATTAAGTTTTTATGCTAAGGATTAAGATGAAAAGACTTAACAAAAGATTGCATTAATTTCCATTGTTCTTTACTTTAGAAATATCAATGTTACAATGTTAAAAAGTGCTGTGAAATAAATAGCAGATTTTTGTTAACTGTGAAGCCAATGATATTCTATTAAGATGGTTGTTCTGAAAAATATAATTGGAAAGCTGAGGCCAGCATTGTCATATTTGTGGCTTTTATTCAAAACCTCTCTCCAAAGTTGTTTAATGATCTACTCATGCTGGAATATTCACTCTTTGTGTCATCTTTGTACTGAAATATAGAGCTTATATATTTGTATAAGCTCAATGCTTCCCAATTAGCTGCCATATTGGCCTGGAAGTCATTAATTAGCCACAACTTGTTAGGGTGCATTGGAACTTTCTGTAATCCTGAAAAATAGCAAAAAAACAAGGTTTTCAAAAATAAGGCAAAAATAAAAGTATTCAAAAATTTTATGAGACCACATTGTAAAGTATTATGAACAGTGGCAAACTTCAAATTGAAATAAAAATGTTCTGTCACATACTTGACATAATGCAACTTGTATAAAATTACCTTGTATAAATAACCTTCATTACATTTGATGCAAAGTTACCACAGCAATTAATGCAATAACTTCTGCTGCTCCTATATCATCAAGAGATTTTTGTTCACAAAAAAATTCTATCCAATGCAGAAATGTGATAGTCGAGGTAAAAACAGCAAGTCCTTGAGTATTTTGTGAGTGTTCTGTCTTGATGCCAATTATAAAAGGAAATCTGAGAGTCATTGTCACAAAGTACATTGGCAGAACAAGGTTTAATGTTTTTTGCTTCGAGCCTGTGGTGATTTAATTTCCTGTGGTGATGCCATTTCCTGTTCTTTTTCTCAGGGGGTGTGGTAAATGGGATCTAAGTCAATGTGTTTGTTGATAGAGTTCCGGTTGGAATGCCATGCTTCTAGGAATTCTCACACATGTCCCTGTTTGGTTTGTCCTAGGATGGATGTGTTGTCCCAGTCGAAGTAGTGTCCTTCCTCATCTGTATATAAAGATACTAGTGAGAGTGGGTCATGTCTTTTTGTGGCTAGTTGATGTCTATTTATCCTGGTGGCTAGTTTTCTTTCTGTTTGTCCAATGTAGTGTTTGTTACAGTTCTTACAGGGTATTTTGTAAATGACATTAGTTTTGCTTATTGTCTGTATAGTGTCTTTCAAGTTCATTAGCTGCTGTTTTAGTGTGTCGTTGGGTTTGTGGACTACCATGATGTCAAGGGGTCTGATTAATCTGGCAGTCATTTCCAAGATGTCTTTGATGTAGGGGAGAGTGGCTAGGGTTTCTGGATGTGTTTTGTTTGCTTGTTTGGGTTTGTTGCTGAGAAATCAGTGGACCGTATTCATTGAGTACCCGTTCTTTTTGAATACATAGTATAGGTGATTTTCCTCTGCTCTGAGTAGTTCCTCTGTGCTGCAGTGTGTGTTGGCTCATTGAAATAGTGTTCTAATGCAGTTTTGTTTGTGGATGTTGAGACGATTGCTTCTGTAGCCCAGTATTTGGTCTGTATGTGTTGTTTTCCTGTAGATGCTGGTTTGAAGTTCCCCCATTGGCTGTTCCCTCTACTGTGACCTCTAGAAATGGCAGTTTGTTGTTGTTTTCGTCTTCTTTTGTGAATGTTATGCCAGTATATGTATTATTGATGGTCTTGAAGGTTTCCTGTAAGTTGTTTCATTTAGAGATGACAAAGGTATCATCCTCGTAGAGGATTCAAAGTTTAGGTTGGATGGTTGGCAGAGCTGTTTGTTTGAATCCCTGCATTACTGCCTTTGCTAAGAACCCTGATATCAGGGATCCCTTGGGTGTTCCATTGGTTTGTCTGTAGGTTTTGTTGTTGAAGATGAAGTGGGTGATAATGCATAGGTCCACTAGCCTGACGATATTGTCCTTGCTGATGAAGTTGGTAGTGTTTGGTGTATGTGTCTTTGGTTCTTCTAATAGCGTAGTCATTGTTTCCTTGGCCAGGTTGATCTTGATTGATGTGAACAGAGCTGTTACATCAAAGGAGACCATTATGTCATCCTCTGCTATCTTAGTGTCTTTGGTCTTCAAGAATGCTTGGCTGGAATGGATGGAGTGGCGTGAGCCTTCTACTAAGTGTTTTAGTCTTTGGCATAACTCCTTGACCAGTCTGTAAGTTGGTGTTTATGGTAGTGAGACTATGGGTCTGAGGGGGGTTCCTGGTTTGTGAATTTTGGGTAATCTGTATAAGCGTGGTGTGTTGGCTCCATCTGGTTTCATTTTTTGGAAGTCGGCCTTATGTATTTCTCCAGATGTCTGAAGTTTTTTGAGTAGGACTGTGATTCGGTTGTCTAGTTGTAGGATCGGGTCTATCGCCACTTGTTGGTAAATGTTGGTATCTGCAAGTAGTGTGCTCACTTTCTCAATGTAGTCTCTTTGATTTAAAATGACTGTCAAGCATCCTTTGTCTGCAGATATGATAACAATATTTTTATCGTTTTTTAGTCTTTCTAGTGCTTTCCTTTCTTGTGTATTCAATGGGTTTCCTTCCTTTTCCCTGCTTAATATTGGTGCAACTGCCTGTCTGATGGTTTGTTGGGTTTCTTCTGTGAGTTGGTTGTTTTTCAGTGTTGTTTCTAATGCTGCTAAGAAATCTTTCTTGTTTGCATCCTCTTACTAAGACAGCATTTTCAGTGTCTGTTAAGGGTCGGTCAGATAAGTTTTTCATCCATGCTTCATTTTGTGTAAATTTGTCTGTTTCTTTGCTGCAGGTCGAGTTTTTTTCATTTTCTGTGTTTGTCGCTGTCTAATGTCTTTGGCTTGTTGTACTGTGTCTGTCCTTTCATCGTCTGTTGCCTGAGTGGGTAAAGATTTTTGGTGTGAAATTTCCTGGTTGTAATTACAAAGTCTGTTGTGAGCACCATTAATTGTCTTTCTAAGCATTCTGCGGCTGTTTTGCTCTGCTATTCTTTTGGCTCGTGGGGTGTTCAGGGGAGGTTTGTATTTAAGACATTTAGGTAGCACCTGTTTCCTTAACCATTCATGCAGGAAGTACAGCTGTTTGTGGGTGGCATTGGTTTCCCATTTTCGGGCCATTTTTAGCGTATTGCACCCATAGATGTTAGCGAGTTTGAGAATATTTGTAACTCAGGTTGAGTTTTTGGATGTAGGTGGCACTGAGCTGGCAGGCTTGTTTTCAGACATTTTGTCACCATACTAGGTAACATCATCAGTGAGCCTTCAGAGGAAACACCGGATAGATTTACCACCCCTGAGAAAATGAACAGGAAATGACATCACCGCAGGGAATGACATCACCACAGGAAATGACATCACCGACTGAAGGAAACCGAAAGACATAAATAGAAAGCCGGCCATACCACCAGTGTTTCATCCAGAGGCTCACTAAAGATGTTACCTAGTATTGTGGCGAAACATTTGAAAATGAACCTTCCAGCTCAGCAAGCAAACCTACAACCAGAACCTCAACCTGAGCTACAAATCTTCTCAAAACTCTCATATCCAAATGCTTTTTAAATGTTGTAACTGGCCCCGCATCCATCACTTTCTCTGACAGTTCATTCAACACATGAACCATTCTTTGTGTAAAAACACTGTTCCTCATGTCCTTTTCAAATCTTCCTACCCTCACCTTAAAAATATGCCCCCTAGTTTTGAACTCCCTCACCCTAGGGAAAAGAGACTAGCTATTCATCTTATCTCATGATTTTATAAATCTTGATAAGGTTTCCCCTCAATCTTCTTCACTTGTGTGAAAAAAATGTCAGCCTTTCCTGTCTATTCTTATCTATCTATCAAACCCCTTACTCTCCAATTTAATAATATCCTTCCAATAGAGTCAAATCTCAGATCAATCCTCCCTTCTCTCCTATATCTAACGACCTGTTCAGTTGACAATGGATGAGGCACTTGTGTTAGTAACAAGTTTTGATTTATTAGCTGATAGAAACAGGTTGCTGGGTAGGTATCATGATTAATATTAACAGGAGCCAGAAATGACATGTCTGAAGCTATCCGGTTGTATGGAAGTATAAGTGAGGGAACTATAGGGACAAAGGAGGGACCACTGCCAGTCAAGGCTGGGAGAGGAAAAGCAGAGGCATGTGTTGATGTGAAAACAATGATAGTGATGGGGGGACAGTCAAGGTCCAAGGGCTGAGAAAGAGGAACATTATCAGAGGATGTGGTAGATTAAAAAAGCTTGGTGGATTAGTGGCAGTGATGATCTTTGTGGTTCTATAGGGAGAATATAAAGATCTAGGGTCCACATCATTATGATGTAGTTCAAGTGCTCAGAGAAGGGAGGACAGTTGGATGTGAAGTACACTATGGTGAAGTACGCATGGGAGGGTGGAATTGGACTGTCTGGATCGTCCCAGGTAAAACACATTATGAATATTCGGGGTGTGGAGAAGACTTGTAATCAGCTTTAGTCTGATGCTGATGTAGTCCACCATGAGCTGTGTTCCTTCTCATTCCATCGATGCAAAATCTAACTGGAGAATGGATGGGAAAATGCCAAGGGTAAGATCAGTGTCATTTTGATGTGCAATACTGTGGGATCCATGTCTGTACGTTGAAGGGTAAATATATGAAGCATGTGCTTGCAAAATGCAGCTACGTTTAATTTCCAATCATTTAATCACCTAATTGCAATGCATGCAGAGAGAAAGGGGTTAGGGGGTCAAATGCTGAACAAAGGGGATTTGCTTCACACCATTGGTGTTTGCAAATTGAACACTGTTGTCTCAATGATGAAGAGTTAGTGGTAGTGACTTATAAAGAGGGTCATGTTGGCCAAAACCATCCCACCACTTGTGAAATGTCCAAAGGTGCACTTGGAGGTGGGGAGCTATACTTCATCAAGTGCCATGTAAATATGAAGATGGACTCCACTGAATTCAATGATTGAGATGGAGCTGGGAATGTGTCCCCTGTCTTTTTCTTACTGCTGTGGGGACCTCCAAGATTCAGTCATAGCAGTAGCATCTGAAAGTGGAAGTCATGAACTGGCACACTGGTCAACTCATGCAGAACTTCAGAGTGGCTATACAGCTCAGAATGATGATGGCCTGGGATGGGAAAAGGGTCAGGGTACAGCAGGCACTCTCTTTTTATTGTAATGTGTTGCGCTCTCTGTCAGTGTGGCACCTTCACCAAATTGATACACATGCGGTTAACAGAGCAATGGTGTAGCAGATAGGGTTTCTGTCGATATGGTTCTCCTGCTTGGAGGAGTCTAGAGGGCCCATCCAGTATAGGCTGCACAGAGTGTGCTGCATCGTGCTGGTGTGTTGTAGCCTGCACAACTGGAGCAGACAATGAGACAATGGGATAGAGGCTGAGGACCTGCAGGATTGGGAGCAAGTAAGTTCTCCTTATGCACGACAGGTCTCAGCTGCTTTGTGAGCTACGAATGAAACAGGCTTTGACTGAGACCTGGTTCCAGTCAATGCTGGCTGACCATTATGGAATGTTAGATAGTCCTGGGTCATGATATTAGCATTTGCTTTCCATTGTGGTGGTGAACTGCAGCCTGTACTCATTTCAGTTGTTTTCACAATGAGATATAATCTGCACTGGACACAGAATAGTGGTGACTTGGAGAGGGTATTCAGTCAGGATGTAGCTAAGGACAGGTAATCTGTGTTATCTGGTGATTAATCAGGATGGGGAAGAGAGAACAAGGGTGTATGTGTAAGGGGGCTGGTCATGTGACGTGAGCAGTGTGCCTTTGTGGTTGCTGTGCCATTACACTGCAGGTGAGGGGCATTACCGGATTGCCAACACTTGCCCAATGCACAGTAACCTTTTAAAATGGCATGGGTGCCAGGGATTCCTATCTTTCAGTGGCTCTCCAGTGAATGATGAGTTCATTTAGGAATGGCATGTTGTAATTTGGGGCTAGAAATCAGGTAAGAAGGGCATCATAGGAGAAAGGGTAGAGAGTTAAGAGGCGTGTTTGATCAGGTATGGTGAGAGATCTAATTTTAAACTAGCAGCAAAAACTCTTCAAGAAACAACAGAGTTACACAGTGGTTAGCACTGCTGCCTCACAATGCTAGGGATCCAGAGTTCAATTCCAGCCTTGGGCAACTGTCTGTGTGGAGTTTACACATTCTCCCCGTGACTGCGTGGGTTTCCTCCAGGTACTCCCACAGTCTAAGAATGTGCAGTTTAGGTGGATTGTCCATGCTAAATTGCCCATAGTGTCCTAGGTGGGTTAGCCATGGGAAATGCAGTGCTACAGGGATGAGATGGGTCTGGGTGGCAAACTCTTTGGAGTTTTGGTACAGCGTTGAGGGGCTGAATGGCCTGTTTCTCCCCTGTCAGGATTCTATGAAAACCTAAAGCAGCTGTTGCTTATTTGAAAAGATGTACCACATTGCCCTCTCTGACATTCTCAGATCGAGTAGATCCTAATCCAATCTCCAACATTCATCCTTTCAGAATAATTACTTTGTAACTTGATTCTACAGACTGGATAGTGTGCCACAACTGAGTTTTAATATTACATCTGTGGGAAAAAAAAATCCCTGTTACAATTGGCATTTAAAAGTATTTTATTCACAATTCGTTTTACATTCTTTGAAAAAATAGGAAGACGGCTTGCAAAGACCATCTCATTAAAATTGATTTTGAGCCGAAGGTATTGTGCTCTCTTGACCTCTATGACCAACAGGAAGGTTGTTGCCTTTTTCATCAAGGGATTTAAAGGTGAAAGAAAGCTCAGCAAAATAAATTAATGTTCAATCATTTCATAATCCCCGAAACAATAAATTACCTTGAAATGATGACTGCTTTCGATAAACAAATAAGTGGAGTGTGTAACATAAGGCAACTGAGTGTAATTACTCTTCTTCTTAAGTTTTATTAAACTTTCAATGAAGAATGACAATATTTAGACTTTGTAATTTAAAGGTGTATGCTTGCAGCCTGGTGAGTGCTTCAGGGCAGAGGATGGGTGGACGAGAATTGGAACATTCAAATATTTAAAGGGCTCACCTATGAGCACAATGGCTTAAGTGCCATGGAAATAACCTTTCACCCTCGCCACAATGAGATTGTTAGTCAATCTGAGCAGAATGCCAAAGTAAGGGGGTTGGTCAGCTCTGTTGGCTGGATGGTTGGTTTGTGCTTATAAAGTGATGTCAACAGGGCAGATCCAACACCAATACTGGCTGAGGTCACCCTGAAGGTCATTCCTTCTCAGTTTTGTCCCCTCCGTGACCCTCAGATCAAACGTAACCAGTTGTCTCTCTGATGAGAGAGCTGAACTCTGGTGATTTTGCTTTACATGTCAAGTAAACTGAGATGAAAGACTTAACAGCAATCTAGGTTTAGAATGGTGCTGGAAAAGCACAGCAGGTCAGGCAGCATCCGAGGAGCAGGAAAATTGACGTTTTGGGCAAAAGCCTTCATCAGGAATGAAGCCTCATTCCTAATGAAGGGCTTTTGCCCAAAATGTCGATTTTCCTGCTCCTCAGATGCTGCCTGACCTGCTGTGGTTTTCCAGTATCACTCTAACCTTGGCTCTGATCTCCAGCATCTGCAGTCCTCACTTTCGCCTAGCAAGCTAGGTTTGTTCAATATATCATTTCAGTTGCATGACACTGGAATGTTTTGGGGGAATGTCCCACCTAGGAACCCTCCAACCACAAGGGATGCCGCCTAGGAACTTAGCCTGCTTGGCACACTCTCCTCATTCCTGAAGAAGGGCTCATGCCCGAAACGTCGATTCTCCTGCTCCTTGGATGCTGCCTGACCTACTGCGCTTTTCCCGCAACACATTTTCAGCACTGGAATCTTTTGCTATAAATTATGGGTCTTGTGGTCCTGCTCCATCGCTACATGAAGAAGGAGCAGCACTCCAAAAGCTAGTGCTTACGAATAAACCTGTTGGGCGATAACCTGGTGTTGTGTGATCTTTAACAGAGTAGCCTTTGGCAGCTTTTTAGCTTGCCTGCGGGATGGCGTGATAAGGGGCTGAGTAATTGAAAATGGATTTTAAGTCTTGAAATGAAGGGGATGAGCCACTCTGATGGATTTTCTCCCTCTCATGCACTCTCTCCATGAGCACTTGAGAGCCCTCTGTGTAAAAGCCTTAATAAATAATCTGAAGGTTATAACAGAGAAACATTAAGAAATGTGCAATTTTTTAATGACGGAAGAGGAAGGAGAGTTGGAGATGCTATGGCTTGGACACAGAGATTGAAGGTGACCATTTTGAGCAGGGCATATTGCAGGCAGTTTTGAAAGGTAGGGAGACAGTCCTTGAGGAGAGTGAGCTGCTCACATGTTCAGCCAGAATGGAAATGTTTGGTGGTAAGGGCTTTAGAGAATCGAAAGTAGGACACATGGATGAAATGAGTTCAGAGAAGACATGGAAAGAGGCAGGAGATGGGAGTATGTGATAAGAGAAACAGAGTTAATCTTTCAGACCTCTGTCCTTTCATCAGTAAAAGATAGTGAGAAACTTTAAAATCTGGTCACTTATTTCATTCTGAAGCTTTTTCAAGCAAGTCACTCGACATTTTCAGAGCAGTGTTTTGAACGGGAATATACATATAGAGTCACAGAGCTGTACAGCATGGCAACAGACTCTTCGGTCTAATGCATCTATGCCGACCAGGTATCCTAATTTAATCTAATACCATTTGTCAGCACTTGGCCCACATCCCTTCCTATACCCATCCAGATGCCTTTTAAATGTTGTAATTGTACCAGCCTCCATAACTTCCTCTGGCAGCTCATTCCATACACACACCATCCTCTGTGTGAAAAAGTTGCCCCTTAGGTCCCCTTTAAATCTTTCCCCTCTTACTCTAAACCTATGCCCTCTAATCTGGACTCCCCCATGCCAGGAAAAAAGACCTTGTCTATTTATCCTATCCATGCCCCTTATGATTGTATATACTTCTATAAGGTCACCCCTCAGCCTCCGACGCTCCAGGGAAAACAGCCCCAGCCTATTCAGCCCCCCGCATAGCTCAAATCCTCCAACCTGGCAACATCCTTGTAAATCTTTTCTGAACCCTTTCACGTTTCACACCATTCTTCCTATAGGAAGGAGATCAGAATTGCATGCAATATTTCAACAGTGGGCTAATCAATGTCCTGTACAGCCGCAACCTGACTTCCCAACTCCTGTACTCAATACTCTGACCAATAAAGGAAAGCATACCAAATGCCTTCTTCACTATCCTATCTACCTGCGACTCCACTTTCAAGGAGCTATGAACCTGCACTCCAAGGTCTCTTTGTTCAGCAACAACCCCAGGACCTTACCATTAAGTGTATAAGTCCGCCCTGATTTGCCTTTCCAAAATGCAGCACCTTGCATTTATCTAAATTAAACTCTATCTGCCACTCCTTGGCCCATTGACCCATCTGATCAAGAGTCCATTGCACTCTGAATATATTGAAGGATTCAGTTGTAGCTTCTTTTTTTCTGTAATGACCAATGGGCACTGCTTCCACTTCATCCAATTTATGATTTTGTTTCAAAAGGAAGACTCTAGAGTCACCCTTCAATTCCAGCCCCTACCTCAGTTCTGCACCTTTCTCCAACGGTTCCATAATTTAGCATTGAGTGGTAGACTTGAGCAAAGTCATGGATGTATCGCCTCAAGTTTCCCTGTACTTCAGAAACTATTGGTGCAGACAAGTAGCTGATATGATTGAAACTTCTACTTCTCAAAATTCCCAGGGCAGTTCAGTCCTCATTAGTCAGAAAGATGTTTATCTGCACTGAGCTCTCCACCATTCATTTTGAGTTGCAGCAATTAATGCAAACAAACAAGCTGGTGACTCCAAGAACCTTTCCTCAAACAGTTCGTGCTGAATGTGCTATTCTCCTGCCTTTCCACATTGCTGTAAAGAATCTTCATCTGATTACTAAGTGGATTACAAAGTAACACATAGCTCCCCTTTCCCACAGCTGTGAAACCATACAAAACACAGCCATATAAACCTTGTGCTTTTGAATCCATTTTTTCTATGGCACCAACAAAGCTTTATTTCAGCATTCACTATGTTTGTCGTTATATTTGTTCAAACTAAGCAATCAATAAGAGCTTAATTATTTTATTTTGAAGTGATGGCACTTATATTTGTTCTGCCTAGTGGAATTTTATATAGATTAATTACATATTAAGATAGAGTTGTTCTGTTTATTAACTTTAGGAGCAGTTAGGATGCTAAGATTCGCCTGTGCTTCTGATAATTTCTCTTGGGGCTGAACGTGTGATGTTTGTGAACACGCTAGCCCAGCATTAATATTCTTTTCCAGTTTGTTGGACAGTAATTAATGGGCAACATGTAAATGTATTTGATTCACGTCAGGCTCACTTAGCACAATTGCAACTGGCACAATCAACTCAAGCAACAGTCTGAGTTTGAAAGGTGAGCAATGTAGGAGATTGCTTACTGAGTGAAGCTGTTCTCTCAGCAAACTCTGTGCTTTGAGGATTGGAACTGAATGTTTGATATATTGGAGGAGGACAAACTCAGAAGGCCCAAGGTCAGAGGGGACAAAATTTTGGGGTTTATCAATATTCATTGAATGGTGCTCCTACCCACATATCACTTACTCAGACTTGAGTAAACTGCAGTACATACTCGATTTGACTGCAGACAGCCCCAAAGAGACCCAGATCAGTGGCTAAGTAATGGCTACTGTTTGGACTGTTCATAGATCTAAATTACTGCACTAAATATAAATATACGTCTGCATTTAATAATTGTTTCCTCCACAATTTTTTTTCCCATAAATTATTAACACTAAATTGCACGGTTCAAGTATCTGTCTTTGATAGTGTAGGAGCATAATGTTTTCTGTTGTCATTTGAACCAGAGGTACTTGTTATGTCTCATGTACTGCTCAATTGTACAGTGTCCTTGGAATAAGTCTAAGAGCTCTCCTGTGAACTTGTTTGTGACAGTGCTGGCTGCCTATCTGTGCAGATTTCAAAGCTGCACAATCCTATCCTGGAGCACTTGCATTTGGAGCACGTTGTAGTGTGCAGGGAATTGCTCTTTCGAAGGATAGATACTGATTATGTGCAAAAGGAGCTAGGCCAGAATGATGTCATTTCCCATGGTACTGGAGTCTGGATCGGCTTGCTACCCTTCCAGTCCAATCTCTCCCACTGTGCAGCAAATATCAAGAGGAAGCATTTTGTGATTGGATGAGCAGGTCTACAGCAGTTTTCAAATCCATCTCCTTACCTATTGTTCTTAAATAGAGCCTCACAAATTAGATAGCACTCCTGGTGAGCCATGATCCCATGAACTGACTGTTAGACAGGCCCACTTAAAGTCTCCTTTGGTCAGCAGAAGTCAGAGATGTGGATCTCAACTCAGAGCACTTGTGAACATCCTCACCTAGACAGACCCTCCATTTCTCTCAAAACAGAAGCTGAAGACAGTGGGAAACAAAGGTATAAAATAAGGACATGTCCAGTCACCAGAGGACCAACCAGTCATTCACTTTCTCATCATATAGTCACAGAGAAGGAAACAATCACCCATGTTGTTCATTTACTGGAATCTGAAACTTCAGAATTTCCTGTACCTTTGGATTCAGGTGGCACTATTCGTGAAAACCTAGTGCCCACTTTTTTTTTGGAGAATCAGTCCTTTCCATGAAGAAGGTAAAGAAGAATTAATGTTATCTATTTATTTTACTGGACTTGCCAAGGAGGTAAGGTGACAGCGACTACAGCTAGTTAGATGAAGAATTTTCTCCCGGAGTAGAAGGCTGGAGCAGTATTAGGAAGTAGGAAAGAAATCTTGTAATTACTCAACTACTAATAAAAGCAACAAATAAAGCTTCAAAATATCCTGCAGCTAGTACAGTGATTACAGAATCGGAGCTAGCTAGGACTATAAAGCCAGAACCACATCTTAAATCATTCACTGAAGCGGTCTCCAAGCTTTGAACAAGTTTAAAACCATTGAATCTTCAGGCAGATTGGATGGTGTCACACTTGCATGAGCAAAAGCCAGTTATATGTAACAAATCTTTGCAAACATACACAATAAATACTGACATAAGCTGAGACACATTTAGAGAAAAGATTCAGTTCTTAGAAAAGGCCAATTGAGAAGAAATGCAACAACTCCATGCAGTGAATTCAAAACAAAACTATCCACAGAATAAGTGGCTCTTAAGTCAAAAGTGAATTATGTTAATGCTCAATGTTCATGCACGGCAACAGAAGGCTACAAGAAACACCCATGGAAACCCTACAGTATGTTTTTCAGCTGAAGCCATGAACAACAGACATTGAGCTCCTGGAGATGCGCAATACATTGACATGCTTAAAAGTTGAACATCAAACCAAGATTAGACAGATCAAAACTTGTTAAGAATTTCCACAGTCTACCTCAGTGAGACTGGTGAACTAAAAGTCGAGCTGTTTGCAGTCAAATAATGTAAACAAGCTTTGTTGCTGAAAATGAAATTGAGAAAAATCTGCACTCAAATGACTAGTATTCTCACCCAAGTGACACAATGGACAAGTATATCAAGCGAGGTAAATATGTCCTTATAGAAATGTTCACAATTCCAAGATCATGTTGAACAAGTAGCTGAAGAAAACACCCTGCTCCGGTTAGTGAGCAATGACCTAGCCTTTCAAAGACCTAACCAGTTATATGGCATCTGTGTATGTCCTGAACTAATAAGCTCCATTCTTTAAATAGACTAATGAGATTCCTATTATGCCTTAGGTCGATAACTTCAAACTATCCTCATCTATCTGACTACTTTCATGGGCATTCAAAAAGCTTGATGATTAACATAGAAATTATAGTTTGAAAATCACCGTAATCTTTTACTTTGTTCCTTTGACAATGCAGGCTAGTACTGCCATAAATCTTTTCTTCTCCTGTTGTTTTCAGAGCTGTTTGGTTGCTGGGTTTGTCAAAATTCACCATTATGCCAATGTGACTTAATGGGCACCTACATTTTTATCACCTTCTAATGAAGCACTGCTGGTAATGTTGGTATTGAGGTCTCCTAATAACATCCAAGAAATGTTGATCTCCTATACAAGTACAAGTTGACTTCATTCCATTAAATTGCTACACTAACTGGCTGGTGGTTGGAAAGCTTTGCCAGACCACGTGTTTGCTTTGGCCCACTTAAGTGCACTTATATGCATGACACTTTTGGTGGCAATGTAACCATCCTGAAAATTTTCAAAGATCCATTTTGACATACGCTTCTTAATATCAGGCCAGTGTCTGACCCGTATTCCCAGGTAGTGTCCATATTTATGGCCCAGAAGATCTGGGGTCAAATCTCAACTGTTCCAGAGGTGTTCAGGAACATATCTGAACATGTAGATTAAAAATACCTGCCACAATAATGGTTCCAGAACTAAAGCTCACACAACACCAGGTTATAGTCCAAAAGGTCTATTTGGAAGCACGAGCTTTCGGAGCACTGCTCCTTCATCGGGTGCTAAGGAGTAGCCCTCCGAAAGCTAGCGCTTCCAAAAAAAAAACCTGTTGGACCATAACCCGGTGTTGTTTGATTTTTGTACACCCCAATCCAACACTGGCACCTCCTCATCATGTTTCAGAACTGGGGGCCATGTGCTATGGATTTAGGCCAGACTGTTCAGGAGAGATCTTAGGAAGAACTTTTGCACACAAAGCGTGGTAGAAGTTTGGAATTCTCTTTCATAACTGACAGGGAATACTGGATCAATTGATAATTTGGCCTTGGGCATCTATTTCAAAGTGGATCCTTTCTTCTTCCATACTTTCACCAGTTTGTCATTAATTGAATTTCCTCACTGCAGCACAGTTACTTAATGACTTATCAACTTTTAGCTTAAAAGGCGCTTGGCACTTCATTCTTTGCATCCATTTGTGTTCATCACTCCTCATGTCTTATGTGACCTATTTTGCCCAAACTCCTGCCACACAGCCTATATCATCTGCCTGATCCCATTTGCCAACATAAAGCAAGTAAAACATACTCCCCTCAGATGGAAAATTGAAGCTGACTATTAGTGAGTTATTATTTCATAGCTGAAAAGTGAAGTTGACTCATATACTGAGAAGAAAGCATCCAGGGAACAGGAGAATCGACGTTTCGGGCATAAGCCCTTCTTCAGGAATGAGGAAAGAAAGCAAGTAAAACATACTCCCCTCAGATGGAAAATTGAAGCTGACTATTAGTGAGTTATTATTTCATAGCTGAAAAGTGAAGTTGACTCATATACTGAGAAGAAAGCATCCAGGGAACAGGAGAATCGACGTTTCGGGCATAAGCCCTTCTTCAGGAATGAGGAAAGTTTGTCCAGCAGGTAAGATAAAAAGGTAGGGAGGAGGGACCTGGGGGAGGGGC
>NC_057727.1:57240074-57278190 GCF_004010195.1 Chiloscyllium plagiosum | reverse complement strand
CCTGACCTCTCCGCCCCCACCCCAGTCTGACCTATCACCCTCACCTTGACCTCTTTCCACCTATCGCATTTCCGACGCCCCTCCCCCTAAGTCCCTCCTCCCTACCTTTTATCTTAGCCTGCTGGACAAACTTTCCTCATTCCTGAAGAAGGGTTTATGCCCGAAACGTCGATTCTCCTGTTCCTTGGATGCTGCCTGACCTGCTGCGCTTTTCCAGCAACACATTTTCAGCTCTGATCTCCAGCATCTGCAGCCCTCACTTTCTCCTCATATACTGAGAAGATAGGCAAAAGTATGACATTTGGCACTGACAAAAACTGAGCTTTCTTTGATTCGATTTATTATTGTCATATATACCTAGGTACAGTGAAAGGTTTTGTTTTGCATCCAGTACAGGCAGATCATACCATACAAAGTGCATTTTGGTAAAGCTTCTCTTCTAAGTTAACCCGTTTATTGTGATCTCTGGTAGTTTTATGTATGGGCAGTTGCAGAACATTCTTCACCAGCTGCTATGAAGCAAGCTAGTTTCCTGTTGCCTATAGTCATATATCTGAATTATCCTCTTCCCTTAACTAATGTTCTCCACTTACAGAATTGTACTGACTAAATTCAGATGAAAATCCTCAAGATGCCTGATATCTATGCCCTCTATGGAGACCCCATCACTGAGCCACCTACTCATGTAGGGGAACCAATACTGGCATGAGGATTTTATTTAAAAGAGAAAATTGCCCATCTGTGTCCCTGTTCTGGAGCTCAGTTGGACTCCCTCCCCAGTCATCTTACCTCTCCCACCTCAGGTAGGTCTAAGGAGTCGGTTTCCCTGCATACATGCCCGATGTTGTAAGGACTAGGAAAGGCTCCACCACTTTCAAGGTTAAGGAGACTTTTCCAGATGTAGTTGAGACCTGGCGTGACCAGACTGACTGAGAGTAAAAATCAAAGAGAACGAGGGCACGAAAAATGTCTTCAATGCGTTGGAAAGGAAGTGTGAGTTTTAATTGAAGTACATTCAAAAGATCGTTCGATATCCCTCTACTATTACATACGCAAAGTGAAACCAGTGGAATGAAAACTTGGCCAGAGAGGCTGGCATTAAAAAGTGATGCCGTTGAGCCTAGATTGGAATTTGAACAAGTACTATGGACAGATACCAGTACCAAGAGAATATTTGATGTTAGGGGAACATTCTCTGAATGAAGAATAAACTAAATTTCTCATTTTGCCATGTGGATGGATATCATTGGATTTTGGGGAGGGCTGTTTTTCTGATCAAACTGGGTCAAAATAATCTCTTCATTCAAATTGATAATACAAATATGACAACTTGCTACTGAAAGGATTACAAAGCATATGAAAAGAAGCAGTATAATATTCACAGCCAGTGTTGTATCAAGTATTTATTCTGTTTATAAATTCATTAATAGTATTTTTCCAGGTCAGTAGCTACATCATTTAGTGTGACTAAACAGTTATACACCGAACTAATCAGAAGCTCAATAAGATGATCGTACTCTTGAATTCACATCAGCATCTCTTCTTCCAAATCTTCCAAACTCACTGCACATTCAAATTACTGTCAAGTACAATCTGAAATTGTCTTTCTGCTCTTAATATCAACTTGATCTGCTAATTTACATGAAGAAACAGCTTGAACAGTTGTCTGCATTAGTCGTGCAATTCTCCAATTGCATAATTCATGCTAATACATACATTCAGAATACTAGCAAACAGATGAAAACAAAGTAAATGCAAATGCTTCGCATTTGCTGCCCTGTGAGGGGAAGATTTCACACTGCTGTTGGTAATAGCACTAAAATAAAGAAAAATGAATAACTTCTTCAAAGCCAGAAACAGTAAAGGATTCTTTGGGTTCCTGTATTTTACAACCTAATAACATTTTGCCATTGCAGAAAGATGTATATATCCATTAGTGCTTTCAAGCCCCAGGATCCTCAAAGTACTTTACAGCCTTTTAAATACTTTGGCAATGCAAGCACTGTCATGATGTAGGAAATACAGCAGCCAATTCACAGAGAGCTATGTCCTGCAAACAGCAATCAATTGGTGATGAGATAATCTGCTCTGGTGGCATAAGCTAATGGATAAATATTAGTCAGGGTCTCAGCGGTCCCTTTCTCTGCTCTCCCAAAGATGGAACTCCGAATTAAAGCGATAAGCACAGAAGATTGATTTAATAGGGATCATTAACACATGACCAAGTTGTTTAGATGATTAACTTGTAAATTATGGGCTCCTTGTAGTAATGCCCCTACCTTTGGCCCAGGGAGGCCTGGGCTGAAGACTTCTCCAGAGGTGTGTCAGAATACATCCGAACATTTTGATTAGAAATATCTACCACTACAAATGCTCTTTTCTTCAAACTGGTGCCATGGGATCTCGCAGCTTTACCTGAGAGGGCATAAAGGGCCTGTCCCATGTGAAAGACATTGCGGCTCTTCCTCCAGGCTGCAATGGAGTGCCAGCAGAGATTCCATGTGCGAGGCAGTGCCAGGAGATGTGAATGCACAAACCTTTCAGTCAAAGACAAGCAGGTTAATTTCTGAAATAGGAGGGATGTCATAAAGTGCTCTGTCCACTGTCAGTGATATTCTACCCAATTTCAGTGGCATACTTTAAAAGCGTGCTCACAGTTTTATGACGTGTCTGAGGGGAAGAAATCTTTGCTGTGTCTCTGCACATAGTGAAGACAGGAAATAATTCCCCATTCTGATCACAGTGGGGTGTGGGATGGGTGAACCAAAGTAAAGAACTTTAGCAATCAGAGCCAAGAGCAGAAACTACTCACAGTAAATAACGAGTCTGCCAAAGCCTGATTTTTTTTTAGACTAGGTTCCCTGCAATGTGGAAACAAGCCCTTCAGCCCAACTAGTCCACACCGACCCTCTAAACGGTAACCCACCCAGACCCATTCCCCCTAACTAATGCACCTAACTTGACGGGCAATTTAGCATGACCAATTTACCTAACCTGCACATCTTTGGACTGTGGGAGGAAACCGGAGCACCCGGAGGAAACCCTCGCAGACACAGGGACAATGTGCAAAGTCCACACAGACGGTCGCCCGAGGCTGGAATTGAACCCAGATCCCTAACGCTGTGAGGCAGCAGTGCTAACCACTGAGCCACGGTGCTGACCCCTATGGGTATATTTCGAAAATACATTTTATTCATTAAAAATAATACATAGTCACAAATGCTGTTTTGTTTGGTACAGTGGCATTCCAAGGAAACAAACAAACTTTGGAGTTTGACTCTGTCCAAACAAACCAAAGCCACTTTTTATTTGAACAAGATTATATTTACGTAGTCTACTACATTCGTTGCTCACAATGTGGTCTCCTCAACATTTGGGGAAACAAAGTATAGACTGGGTGACCGCTTTGCAAAACACCTCTGTTCTGACTGCAAAAATGACCCTGAGCTTCCATTTGTTGGCCACAACAACACACCACCCTGTTCCCTGACCAATATCTCTGTCTCAGGTTTGCTGCAGTGTTCCAGCGAAGCTCAGCTCAAGCTGGAAGAACAGCACATCATTCTCTGCTTGCAGCTTCCAGGACTCAGTACTGAGTTCAATAACTTCCAGGCTTGAACTCTCTGATGTCCCAGGCCCAGCCGCCCACACCAGGCTTTTTAATCACATTGACTGCCATAATCATGCAGCCCATTGTCGGTCTCTATTAACAGCGATTCACCCTCCCAGCCAGATTGTTATCCACTTCTCCGTCTGTCCAACTATTCTTCTCTCCCTTTGGCCTCTTATCAGGGTCAACTCTTTGCTCTGGAAGATCGACATGCTTTGGGCAGACCAAAGAGCATCTTTCACCAAGTTGATGGTCCTCCAGGCACAATCGATGATTTTCTTGGTCCAATCCTGAAGATAAACATTCTGTCCTAACCTGTTTCTTATTTTCCTTTCAGAATCTGAGGAGCCATTCCTAACCCTAAACCTAACCCTAACCCGAACCCGAACCCGAACCCTATCTCCACCACTTTCAATTTAGGTTGTGCATCTTTCCCTGGATGTATCTGGGAAATATGTTGTGGGGAGTTGGAGAAATTGCCTGTATGTACGCACTTATTGACAGTCAGCATGATGACCATTACATTTTCAAACACACTTAACAATGACCTGCTTTATACAGCATTCTGGGAAAGTCAGGACCTTGAAAAGAAAAGAATAGTAGCCATGAATCCTTCTCAAGTTCTTGAAGGACTACTACTTTCATGTGTAGCCATTTGAATGTGTGTTTTAACCAGTGACATTTAATTTTGAAGATCTCCTGTGAAGAAAGTGTTGGAAAACTGATAGCTCTGCCACAAAGGAAAATGTCACCAATCCGAAGATAGATTAAAGCTCCAGCATCTTGGGGTTCCCTACCACCTCCTGAGACTGAAGTTCTTGAAATCAAACAAAAATCTCAACAAGCTTGGAATAAAAAAAATCAACATACAGTCTTGTAAAAGGTCAGACAAACCCAGTTTTCATGCTGTGCTGCAGTTTGCTTTCTGTGCATTCAGCAAGCAGGTGGCAGGAGGATGGAAGCATCAGTTTACTTTTGTGTTTATAAAGTAAATACTATTCTGAGTGCAATATTTGTCAAATCATATCAGAGAGACCTGCTCCTGGTTGTACTCCTTGCTTGTTAAACAACCCTATTCTTTATTTGCACAGAGCTTCGGGCTTAAGTGTGTGTGTGTGTGTGTGTGTGTGTGTGTATGTGTGTGTGTGTGTGTGTGTCCTTCAGTAAGAGATATATTTTATTTTTACACACATCGCACTATAGAAACCTGGAACTCAGGTCCCAAAGGTGGTGGATGCTGAGCCAATTGAACAATTCAAAACTGAGATTGATAGATTTGTGTTTGCTAAGACTATGAAGAAATTTACAGGTTGTTCTGTTATAACACACATTTCGACAATGCGAATTCACTGTAATGCGATTGACAAATTAGGGACACTTTTCTAAAGCGCAAACTTTCACCAACACTATGAGCACTGTTTCTAAAGTGCGATTTTTCTATAATGTAGGGTTGCACAAAGATACAACCATTGCATTATAGAAGAACTGACTGTATCTGGAGTGTTGGCTCACTGAGTGGAGTTGCGATGCAGATCAGGTAAGAGCTAATTGAATACCAGAGTACTTTCAAAGGCTGAATGTTCCTAATGAACTTATGAATGCACAAAGACAGAAAGAAGTTGTGTGTTTTTGTTCGTTTCCACTTGTGCTAAGCATTTGAAATTATTAACCACTCTAAATGTTTGTAATCAATTACTGAACGCTCACTCACTGAAAACATTAATCAATAAAATGGCCCTCAATGTTGAAAAGTGCCTTTCAGATTTGAGAGTTTCCTGATTATGTTTGAAATTCAAGTTTGATACCACACATAGGGTTCAACTAACCTTGCCTCCGGGATTTCACACCATTTTCATTCCAGAGTCAGACTGGGATGTGATCCCACACTTGTGCTATGTGGTGACACCAATAGCACCCCCTTTTTGAGGTGAGGCTGTGGGTCTGAGCCTCAATCTAACAGAAGAAAACATTACTTACATTTAGTCGAGTTGACCCAAATGTGAAGGATTTTCTGTTCATGGACTACTCAAGTGGAGTCCTAAATCTTAAATCTCGCTCAAGCTAAATGTCACTTTCTTATTGTCTAAAGTGTGGACATGGATATTCACACGGGTCCCAGTTATGCATGTATCTTTCTGGGGTAAGTGGAACATTCCTTCTTCCAGTCCTGCTCAGGCCCTCACCCACACTGATATATTGATGATGTCATTGGTGTTGCTTCCTGCTCTCGCCTGGAATTGGAAAAACTCAATGTTTTGTTTCTGTTTCCATTCTTCTCTCACCTTTTTCTGATCCATGTCTGCTGCTCTGCTTCTCTCCCTTTACTTTATTGTTTTTATTTCTGGGATAGATTGTCCACCAATATTCATTACAAACCCACTGATTCCCACAGTTATAACTAAACTGCCTCACACCCTGCTTCCTGTTAGTATTCACTTTTGTTTACCCAGTACTCTGTCCCTATTGCATCTATTCTGATAATGCCACCTTCCACAGATCCTTCAGTCCTGTCTGACCCATCTCCCATCATTTCAGCCTCACTCCCCCCTCCCAAACAATGAGAGGGTTCACCTGGTACTTACTTTCCCCCCAACCAGTATCCACATTCAAGATATCCAGCATGACGCCACCACCAAGCACGTCTTTCAGTCCCCCCACTGCCAGCATTCCACAGGGAATGTTGCTTCCGTGACAGTCTGGTCCACTCCTCCACCGCTTCCTCTCTCCCCCATGACACCTTCTCAAAAAGTGGGAAAACTCAGAAAGTGTAACACTTGCCCATTTACCTCCTCCCTCCTTCACTGTACTTCTTTGAAGCTAGCCTAATGCGTTCACTGCTTAGGATGTGGTTCCCTTTACACTGGTAAGATCTAACGCAGACTGGATAACCATTTTGCATATTGTCCACAGGAATGACCCTGACCTCCCAGTTATTAGCCATTACAATAATCCACCTTGGTGTCACACTAACAATCTCTGTCCTGGACCAATTGCAATGTTCCAATGAAGCACAACTCGGGGGTGAGGAACAACACCTCACTTTACAGCCCTGAGGTCTCAACATTGAATTCCATGATTTCAGAAATGGCTCCATGATATCTGTCCTCCATTTATTTTGCATTCTGTCTCCCCTCTGCCCTCTCCCCACCCCCTGCCCCCCACTCACCCACAGCCTTGACTTACTTGTGTCTTATATATTTGGCTCTTAGTAGAGAGGATGCATTCCCTCCCTTTTGCCCCTTAATTCACAATAATTCTAGAATTAGAATTAGAATTTATTGTTATATGTATTTAACAGTAAAAATACAATGAAAAGTGTTCTAAGTAGCCCTGCCATGGCGCCCATAATTACAGAAGTCATGATAAAAACACAAGTTACAAAATTAAGTAAATATAAGACAAAGTTCAATAAATTCCATTTAAAGGCTCCTGGTCTAGAAGAAAGCAGATGAGAACGACATGATGGGACAAAAACTGAAATGCTGGGACATCACATCCCTGTGTCAAAAGCCTCTGAAGAAATACCACTGTCAAGAACACCAGTCAAAAAAAACCAGCTGGGCCATCAGATCGCTGGCCACCACCCATGGACAAAACAAAATGGTGAGACATTAGATAACCAAGCCAGAAGCACTCAATAAATATCTAGATTCAAGCTGGATGGCTGCCAAGATCACAAACTGGGACAACAGCTCCAATAGAGAGCACACTACAGGCCGAGACCAACACTTTGAGAAAGACCGCCAGAAGCAACAGCCACTCAGGAGAAGCTCACGGCAAAAACCTTCAAAATGAAGGTAAATTAATTTTAAAGTAGATTTCTTTTTAGAATATATACTAACTGAACCTTATAAACAGAAAAAGGAAAAGAAAATAGTAAAGGCAACTGAGTAGATAAGCAGCGGACTCCTGAGCTGAGGAGCCATTACTATGTGCATCTTTTTCTCTCTTTCACCACCATTAACAACCCCTTTGTCTTTTACACAGGTGCTCTATACCATTTATCCCTTGCTCACCCCTTGTCTCTGACAAACATATGAAGAAACAACTTTCTGCTCTGAAGAAGAGTCACATTAACTCTGTTTCTGTCACAACAGGTGTTGCCAGACCTGCTGAGTTTCTCCAGCATTCTCTGTGCTTGTTTCAGATTCCCAGCATCTGCAGTATTTTGCTTTTATTGTTTTGTTCTAAATGCTTGCTCAGGTGGTTCACAGAGCCATGAAAAGTTCATAGAATTTGGACGGATCCTGCAAAAACCCCTTCCTCCCTCCACCACAGATAAACCTCAGTCATTGATCTCTTTGCTCTTGGCTTAACGTTGTAGCCCATCAATTGATTTCCAAACTTGCCCACATCATAACAGTGTAACAGTCACCAAATGATTCAGGGTGATTCATTTTGTGAGACATGATTTGAGAGATGTTTGTGAGTAATGTAACAACCAGGAACAACTTGCATTTCTATAGTGCCTTTAACAAAGCAAAATGGCCCAAAGCACATAGGCAATTAATCAGGCAAGGGGTGATGCTGAACTAAAGAAAGAAGCATTTGAACTGTTCTTCACAAGCCTGATCATGTAGCTGGATTTCAAAGAGACTCAGAAAGGACGAGACATTAAGGAAGATGGATTTAGGGATGGCATTTCAGAAGTCAGAGCTTGAATAACATATGGCACTGGTGGCAATAGCAGAGAGAAGGAACCCAGGATTACACAATGGATCAAAGTCACAGAAATGCAGAATTCTGAGAGTTCCATTGTGCTTGGGTAGGTTTCAGAGGCAGGGAGGGGTTAGAAGCACAATATAGACTCAAGCCTTTTTCGCCAGATTTATGCGTGAGTTTATAAAAACCAGAATTAATTGTAGAAGGAGGCACCAACTCAGTAAGGAATTACCTTAATCCCTGCACTCACCATGACTTAACCAAATGTATAATAGATAGATAGATGGAAGTGTATGAATTAAACACCTCTGGGAATAACAGTGCATAATGTACACTCTCTGCTAAGCATGGGGAAATTGGTGAGCAATTTAGTGTCTTTATTAAGAACTAAGGATATCAATGACTAGGAAAATAAACACCACAGAGACAAAGATATGTAATTTTAGGAATAATTTGCTCTTGGGAAGTGAATGACTCTCACAAAGCCGCATTTATATGAGAACCATAGCTGTCCCGAGAAGATATTGTTGAGATTGTCGTCTTGAACCTCTGTAGTCCTTGTGGCAATGGTGTCAAGTTAGGCCTTTGCAAATTATAAGTGGAAAAGCACAGCAGTTCAGGCAGCATCTGAGGAGCAGGAAAATTGACGTTTCGGGTAAAAGCCCTTCATCAAGAATACAGGCAGAGTGCGTGCAGGGTGGAGAGATATCTCTCCACCCTGCAGGCACTCTGCCTCTATTCCTGATGAAGGGCTTTTGCCCGAAACGTCGATTTTCCTGCTCCTCGGATGCTACCTGAACTGCTGTGCTTTTCCAGCACCACTTCAATCTAGACTCTGGTTTCCAGCATCTGCAGTTCTCATTTTGACCTTTGCAAATTATAAGACTGACGAGAGTTTTAGTATGAATACATTTTAGTTTTGATATGAGCAAGCAATGAATTCTGAGTGGATTGACAACCTGCATGCCACAGCATATGAACTTTGGTGGCTTTTCAATATTGCGGCATGATTGTGCGTTCGTAGCATTCTTAAGATTGGCCATTTTTTTGTAAATATTGCTAGCCCTACAGGTGGAGTAGAGTAGAGTAGCTTTTATTTGTTATTTCTATCATGTACAACAGATACTGTAAAAATGAGACAGCGTTCCTCCAGTACAAAGGGTGCTACTTGGACAGCACAAACTACACAATTGTACATGGCATAAAATGTGTAAGAAGTGCAAAACACGCAAGTTACTGTGTAATAGAAGAATGATGAATAATAGACATTTTTATAGCAGAAATATGAAAGAATTTCACTTGGGAAAGAATCCGATCATACTGTGTTAAGGAGCCTGATGGCTTGGGGGAAGAAACAGTTGCACAGTCTGGCTGTGAGTGACTGAATGCTCAGGTATCTTCTGCCAGATAGCAGGAGTGAGAAGAGTTTGAATGAGGGGTGTGGGGTCTTCCACAATGCACTTAGCCTTTTGGAACTATTGTGTGGTGTAAACGTCTGTAATGGAGAAAAGAGAGACCCTGATGATTTTCTCAGCTGTCCTCACTATCCGTTGTAGGGTCTTATGATCTGAGACGGTGCAATTCCCGAACCAGGCAGTGATGAAGCAACTCAGGCTACCCTCAATCAACCCTCTGTAGAATGTGGTGAGGATGAGGGGTGGCTTTCCTCAGCTTGCACGGAAAGTAGAGATGCTGCTGGGTTTTCTTGGCTATGGAGCTGGTGTTGAGATTCTCCGCCGGGTGTACGCCAAGAAATTTGGTGCTCTTCACGATTTCCACAGGGGAGCTGTCGATGTCCAGTGGAGAGTGGTCGCTCCATGCCCTCCTGAAGTCACCTTTTGTCTTGTCCACGTTCAGAGACAGGTTTGACAAAGGGTCAGTTAGACTCGAAATGTCAGCTCTTTTCTCTCCTTATAGATACTGCCAGACCTGCTGAGATTTTCCAGCATTTTCCCTCTTGGTTTCAGATTCCAGCATCTGCAGTAATTTGCTTTTATTCAGAGACAAGTTGTTGGCTCTGCACCAGTCCGCTAGCCGCTGCATCTCCTCTCTGTATGCTGACTCGTCGTTGATGAGATCCACCACAGTCGTATCATCAGCGAACTGGATGATGTGATTTGACCTGTGCATCACTGCACAGTTGTGTGTCAGCAGAGTGAACAGCAGTGGACTGAGCACAGAGCACTGATGGTGTTGGAGATGCTGTTCCCGATCCAGACTGACTGAGGTCTCCCAGTCAGGAAGTCCAGGAGCCAGTTACAAAGGGAGGTATTGAGGCCCAGCAGACTCAGCTTTCCAAACAGGTGCTGAGGTATGATGGTGTTAAATGCAGATCTGAAGTCTGTGAACAGTGCAGTGTTCATTAAGCCCACCATTCTGACCAGACTTATGCACTGCTGTCTTCCTGTTGAGATAAACCTGGAATGTTGTTAGGCCAGCATTTGTTGCAGTCACCTTGTATAGCAGCCACCATCATGTAGTTATTCGTCAAATGGTGCACTGCACTGCTGTTTTCTACCCCTTGTTTTGCCAGACACTAGGTTCTTGTGGTCACTTCTAGGATCTGTGGAAAGATAGCTAAAAGGTTTCATGCGGCCCTTTTCGCAAACTTCTGTAGAAACAGGAGGGTCACGTCAGGGCAGACATCAGAAGATTCACCTGGTTTGGGTGTTCCTGTTCCCTGAGGTAGTGCAAAGTACACATGAACCAATTTCCACAGCCCCAGCACCTGAAATAGTCTTTATTCAGGGGCTGATTACATGTATTATTAAGCAATAAAGGGTTCAATTTGATATAGTATTGAAGGTTTATTTAATTAAAACTCTGAGGCTGCTGTAATAACCGTTATTGTGATACTGTGATACATCTGTATTTTGGATAATACAAAGAGCTGATGAATACTCTATATTTGAGAGAGCTTGGCAGTATTTTTTTTATTTAAGGTGAAATGATTTATAGCTCTGGGAATTGTGCTTAGAGATTGCTAGAATGTGGTCAGCATTATTTTCAGAATACCTTGTGCTGAGATAATGTACCAGTATTATATTTTAGCAATACAAGAGAGAGGAAATGTATCACAGTATTGAACATGATGATGGAGGAGCTGTAGCTTTATAACAGGCCAATAGCATGAATAACTAATCCTTCTGCAGCCAATTATGAATATAAAAGACAAATAAGAATGCAGGCTTGAGCTATTCTGTTAAGATATGACACAGAATGGCCAGCCATAACACTTCAGAGACATCACATCAACCTTAATAACATTTACAAGTCAGTCTATTCCCGCTGGAGTTACTATCTGCTTGGCTGCTCAAGTATGAAATGAAAAGTCTGTAAGCCTATGACATAGATTTTCTAATGTCTCTCAATTTCTCTGTGAAGTGCAGAGACCACCTTGACATAGTGCACAGTATCTTTTTGCTTGTCTTTTTTTTAGCAGGTTGACAGAATGCTAATTCTGCCTGACCCTACAACACATATAATACATGCACATACATACACATTACACTTAACTTCTACCTGTAGGAAAACTGTGTTACAGCTGGATGTGCAATTTCAGAATGGAAATCCAAGGAACGAAAGAGACATGCATCCATCTGACACGGTTCACAATTTCAGGATGCCTTAACATTCTTGGCAGTAATGAAACACTTTTGATTTTCCTAATTACTACTTTCACGTAGGAACCACAAAAACTGATTGATACCCAGCACGGTCTCACAAACAGCAGTACGATCATCTTTTTTGGTACATTGTTGGATGAGTAATTAATATTGACCAGGGCGCATGGGGAGAACTGAAGTCTTTTTCTTTGAATAGCACCAAATGGCCTTTTAGATTTTCATTAGAAGGCGGACACAGCATAGACCTGATACATTCATTAGCGTGGTAAACTCACTTTTACTGATGTTGGCAGTGAGCATTTTGAAGCTAAACTGAAGTGATATGCAGCTCAATCCCATCATATGACCATTTTCCTCAATTGAAATTGTAACTCGTTCTTGAATTCAGCTCTTGATTCCATTAGTTCTTTCAGTGAAATTGTGGCTCTCAGGCCCTAGTAGTTATTCAGCAAAATGGACTTATTAATTAAATCGAAGAGCTATTTTGTACAATACGCAAACAGGTATGTCAAAATTGCAATATCAGTTCAAAATAATATGCTGCACCACTAGTTCTGATAAAACACTACTCTTGGATATTAATACGTCAAAACATTTTCTGATGTGGAGTCAAGCTAATGCACTTCAATAGCTTGTCAATGTTTATTTTGTGATTTTACAGCTGTTGGTGAATGAATGCCGACAATACATCTTAGGCCACAATCAAAGCCCAACAAATAGATTGTAGGAGTTTCAATGTAATGTGAAAAACATATTGTGATTAGGATCAATATTCACACATTCTGAATTCATGATGCGCATGCAATATCTTTACTATCCAAAATAAATCCAAATAGGTATCAGCCCACAGAGATTTTATCACCTGTACAACATTCGGCCCAAACTATGTGAAGCACTAATCAGTATTCCAAACAACACTGTGACAGTGTTTGCTATGAATTGCAGAACCAGGCAATGCATATTTTAGAATTTAAACAATACGTATTTCATCTCAACTTTAAATAATGACATTCAAAACTCTGAAGTTCATACTCTCACTCACCACAAGTCATGTTCATCCATTGCTCCTGTTTTCTCTGGATGAGCTCCTGATTTGGCATCAGCTTGTGTCTAAAATATTCAATGTTGTTATCAAGTCCCTCTGTGGGTTTGTTGCTATCAAGTCCCTTTGCACCAATCTTACCTCTGCAATGTCAATACCTAATGAATATCTAAAATCTCTATGTTTCTTCAATAATGATGTTTTGTCTATCCCTAAACTTAAACTAGCCATAACCAGTGGGGGTGTCTTAAGCTGCCCCAGCCTTTACTTCTGTAATTCTCTGCTTTACTTGGTTCAGTTTAAACTTTGATAGTATTCCAATGAAGAACCTTTGGCATCATTAAAGACGTTACACAAAAAGAATTTGTTGCAATTGATTCTTAGCATTAGGCAATTAGACACTGCAGTGTCTACCATTGAGTTTCAGGTCTTGACGGTATCTGTTATTGAATTTTAGCATCATATAGTGTCTTTTACAAGGCTTCAGCTCACATCAGTGTCCGCTATTGAGCTTCAGTCCTGGATAGCATCTTCAATCAAATTTCAGCACTGGACAGTTCTGATACTCAGTGTCAGCATCAGACAGATTCTGTTATTGAGTTTCAGCACAGCAGGTGTCTAATATTGCACTTGAATTCTGGGAAATGTCTGCTACTAAAGTTCAGCACTGGACCATGTCTGTTGCTGACCTTCAGCAATGTCCATGGTCGTGATAGAAAGTGTGTCTCACTGGACAATGTCTGTTATTGAGTCTCGGACCTCGATATTACCCATGTTTCAGCATCAGTCACAGTTATAGAGATTTTATAACATGGAAAGAAGCCCTTCAGCCCATCTTGTCAATGTTGATCATCAAACATCCATCAGTTTCATCGCAATTTCCAGCACATGGCCCATAGCCTTGTGTGCTCTGGTGTTTCAACATATTCACCGTAATAGCTCTTAAATGTCTTGAGATTTCTTGCCTTTACCACTCTTTTATGCACTGAGTTCCAGATACCCACAACCCTCTGGGTGAAATTCTATGCCCTTAAAT
The DNA here is from genome assembly GCF_004010195.1 of Chiloscyllium plagiosum. Lineage (NCBI taxonomy): Eukaryota > Metazoa > Chordata > Chondrichthyes > Orectolobiformes > Hemiscylliidae > Chiloscyllium > Chiloscyllium plagiosum. Next base: position 57,264,214 of record NC_057727.1, on the reverse strand, counting down.
TCCCTCTAGATCTTCTGTTCTTTGCCTTCAAACTGTGCCCCCAGCAATTGCTCCAGAGCTTTGTACACCTCAATTAAAACCCCCTCAGCCTTCTTTACTCAAGGAAAACAATCCCACCTTACCTTGTCTCTCTTCATAGCTGCATCTATCCAGCCCAGGCTACATGCTGGTGAATCTTTTCTGCATCTTTTCTAGTGCAGTCACATCCTATAGTGTGGTAACCAGAACTGCACACACTATCTCAACTGTGGCTTAACTAATGTAATATACGGCTCCATCATAACCTCCTTGCCGTTGCGTTGAATACCTTGATTAATAAAGGCAAGCATCCCGCATACTTTCTTAACCGCCTTATCTACCTTCAATGATATATGGACCAAAGTCCCTCTGATTCTTTGTGCTTCACAGAATCCTACTATTCAACATGTAATCCCTTACTTTGTCTGTCCTTCCAAAAAGACTCACCTCACGCTTTTCAGGGTTAAATTCCATTTACCACTGTTCAGCCCATCTGACCAGTCTATTGTATTATAGTCAAAGTCTTTCTCCTCTCCAGTTACCACAAAGCCAATTGTTTGTGCCAAACTTATTGATTGCACTCCTATAATCATATCTAAATCAATAATGTACACCACAAACAGTAAGGGACCCAGCCCGGAATCCTGTAATATGCCACTGCACACAATCTTCCAGTCACCTTTTGACCATCGTAATATGTTTCCTGCCACACTACCAATCTTGATCCAGTTTGCCAAATTATCCTGTGTCTCATGGGCTCTTAGCTATTTAGCCAGTCTGCCAGTTGAGGTCTTATCAAAAGCCTCACTAATGCTCAAGTACACAAGACAGGTTACAGTCCAACAAGTGCATTTGGAAGTACAAGCATTTGGAGCACTGCTCCTTCATCAGGTTCAACAGACACTGAAATTATAGTAAAAGGTCAAAGTGCCATACAACTGATGCCATGTATTGGACAAACCAAGATTGTTACGTCTTTAATCACTTTGAATGGGTTGCAGGTTTCAAATCATTAATATGTAAATCCTGGAACTTCTTTCAAGTTACATTCCCGAAATAACTTGAGGTTTTATAAAGAGAGGTGACATCTCAACTCAGACAATGCAGTCAAAGACATTCAGCCTCAGATCTTCGAATGATTGTCCTCCAAGGCGGACTTCGGGGTATACAGCAATGCAGAGTGACTGAGTTGACGCTGACAGCCATGAGGATGGCCTCAACAGGGATTGTGGGTTTGTGTCACACTACAGGTGACCCCAGCACGTGATACACTCACAGACACATTCTTACACGTGATCACACTCACACACTTACACAAACTCTCACTCAGTCACACACACCCTCCTCATACTCATACACACATGCACATCCTCTCACAGGCATATACTCAATCACACTCACGCACACACGCAAACACACACTCACACACTCCCTCACACGCACGCACACATACATATAAGTCTATGGGGTGAATTTGCATTTGCAAATTAGTATTTGCAGATGCATTATATTGTTTTCAAAAAGCACATAGTCTGGAGGCAGTCAGTCCCTGTGACATTTTATAACTTCCTCCTTTAGGAATAGAACCGGCCTGACCAGATTGGGATACAAACAGAATCTAACCTCACACCTTTAATACATTGTCGGAGCTGAGGTGTCACTTTTTGTTAGTCAAGGACAGTATTATAGTTGCAGAAAGGATGTTTGAGGACTCATCCACTGAGGTAGCATGGGCTGAGGTTAGAAACAGAGGTCAACCTGTTGGGAGTTTTCTGTAGGCCTCCAAATAGTTCCACGGATGTAGAGGAAAGGATAGCAAAGATGATTCTGAATAGGAGTGAGAGTGACAGGACAGTTGTAGGGGCTGTAACTTTCCAAATATTGACTGAGAATACTATAGTTTAAGTACTTTAGATGGATCAGTTTTTGTCCAGTGTGTGCAGGAGGGTTTCCTGACACAGTATGTAGACAGGCCAACAAGGAGCGAGGTCACATTAGATTTGGTACTGGGTAATGAACCCAGCCAGGTGTTAGATTTGGAGGTAAGTGAGCACTTTGGTGATAGTGACCACGATTCGGTTATGTTTACTTTAGTGATGGAAAGGGATAGGTATATAGCCTAGGGAAAGAGTTATAGCTGGGGGAAAGGCAATTGTGATGCAATTAGGCAAGATTTTGGATGCATAGGATGGCGAAGGAAACTGCAGGGGATGGGCACAATTGAAATAGGGAGCTAATTCAAGGAATAGCTACTGTGGGTCCTTGATAGTATGTACCTGGCAGGCAGGGAGGAAATTGTCGAGCGCGGGAGCTGTGGCTTACTAAGGAAGTTGAATCTCTTGTCAAGAGGAAGAAGTAGGCTTATGTTAGGATGATATATGATGGCTCAGTTAGGGCACTTGAGAGTTACAAGTTCACCAGGAAAGGCCTAAAGAGAGAGCTAAGAAGAGCCAGGAAGGGACATGAGAAGTCGTTGGGAGATAGGATCAAGGAAAACCTGAAAGCTTTCTATAAGTATATCAGCAATAAAAGAATGACCAGAGTAAGATTAGGGCTAATCAACAATAGTTGTGGGACGTTGTGCGTGGAGTCAGAGGAGATAGGAGAAGCACCAAATGAATACTTGTTGTCAGTGTTCATACAAGAAAAAGATAATGTTCTCAAGGAGCATACTGAGATGCAGGCAACGAGACAAGATGGGATTGAGGTCCACAAAGAGGAAGGGTTAGCAATTCTGGAAAGTGTGAAAATAGTTAAGTCCCCTGGACTGGATGGGTTTTATCTGAGGATTCTCTGGAAAGCCAGGGAGGAGATTGCCAAGACTTTGGCTTTGATCTTTACATCATCATTGTCCACAAGAATAGTGCTGGAAGACTGGAGGATAGCAAATATTGTTTGCTTGTTCAAGAAGTGGAGTAGAGACAACCCTGGAAATTATAGACCAGTGAGCCTTACATTGGTTGTCAGTAACATGTTGGAAAGGGTTATAAGAGGTAGGATTTATAACCATTGAGAAAGGAATAAGTTGATTAAGGACAGTGAGCAGGTTTTGTGAAGGGTAGGTTGTGCTTCACAAAACTTTTTGAGTTCTTTGAGAAGGTGACCAAACAGGTAGATGAGGGTAAAGCAGTTGATGTGGTGTATATGGATTTCAGTAAAGTGTTTGATAAGGTTCCCAATGGTAGGCTATTGCACAAAATACGGAGGCATGGGATTGAGGGTGCTTCAGCAGTTTGGATCAGAAATTGGCTAGCTGAAAGAAGACCAAGGGTGGTGGTTAAAGGGAAATGTTCATCCTGGAGTTCAATTACTAGTGATGTTCTGCAAGGATCTGTTTTGGGTCCACTGTTGTTTGTTATTTTTATAAATAACCTGGATGAGGGCATAGAAGGATGGGTTAGTAAATTTGCAGATGACACCAAGGACACTAGAGTTGTGGATAGTGCCAAAGGATGTTGTAGGTTACAGAGAGACATAGATAAGCTGCAGAGCTGGGCTGAGAGGTGGCAAATGGAGTTTAATGTGGAAAAGTGTGAGGTGATTCACTTTGGAAGGAGTAATAGGAATACAGAGTACTGGGTAAGAGTCTGGGTAGTGTAGATGAACAGAGAGATCTCAGTGTCCATTACATAGATTCTTGAAAGTTGTCACCCAAGTTGATATGGTTGTTAAGAAGGCATATGGTGTGTTAGCTTTTATTGGTAGAAGGATTGAGTTTTGGAGCCATGAGGTCATGCTGCAGCTGTACAAAACTCTAGTACGGCTGTACTTGGAGTATTGCATGCAGTTCTGGTCACCGCATTGTGGGAAGGATACAGAAGCTTTGGAAAGAGTTCAGAGGAGATTTACTAGGATGTTGCCCGGTATGGAGGGAAGGTCTTATGAGGAAAGGCTGAGGGACTTGAGACTGTTTTCATTAGAGAGAAGAAGGTTGAGAGGTGACTTAAATGAGATAAATAAGATAATCAGAGGGTTAGATAGAGGGACAGTCCTTGGATGGCGATAGCTAGCATGAGGGGACATAGCTTTAAATTGAGAGGTGAAAGATATAGGACAGATGTCAGAGGTAGTTTCTTTACTCAGGGAGTAGTAGAGGTGTGGAACGCACTACCTGCAACAGTAGTTAACTCGCCAACTTTAAGAGTATTTAAATGGTCATTGGATCAGCATATGGATGAGAATGGAATAGTGTTGATTAGATGAGCTTCAGATTGATTTCACAGTTTGGTGCAACATCAAGAGCCAAAGGGCCTTTCTTGTACTGTAATGTTCTATGCTCTAAGTTCTATGTTCTACGTTGGAAAGTAAATTGAATCATCTCACTTAAGTATTCATAGATGACAATGATACCACGCATCTAAAAGTGTGTTTGACAGGACAATTCTGACTCTTTAGGAAGCCAGTTGGATCAGTTATTTTGATGGCATTGGATCACATTGGTACCAATATATGGCGCTTATTCCACTTTCTATCTCAGCTGGATTTGGGGCCTGCCTTTTTTTTCTACCTGTAGGCAATGATGTAGTTGTAATAGGAGCAGTAATAGTAAGAAGTATTTCAGCATTGGCCACAGTGTAATCTTAAGTTTCAAGAAAATTCACCATTCCCTAACCACAATAGCAGGGCTGCATTGTTGAAACTTTGCGGATCGATACTGACAGCTCACTTTTGCGAATATGAGAAATGAGAGGAAAAGCAGGACCTTTGGCCCTTTGAACCTGCCTTAGCCTTCAAAACTTCATAGCTGATCTTCCACTTCAACTTCACCTTCCTGCACTACCTTCATATACCTTAATTCCCTAAATACTACCTACCAATGTCTGGCTTGGTCTATCCACATCCATCTCGATTATGTTTAAGGCTGAACATTCACAATGTAGGAATATCTAAAGATTCACAATCCTTTGAATGAAAAAGCTTATCTCCATCTCAATCCTAAATGGACAACCTTTTATTCTGAGACTGCAGCACCAAGTTCTGGCATGCTGTGCCAGAAGAACCATTTTCTCAGTACTCGTCCTGGCAAGCCTTTACGAATAGCATGATTTTATTTAATCATTTTTTATTATTCTTAACATGAGAGAATACAGGATGAGTCTATGCACTTACTTTGCAAAGTACAATTTGCTCACCTCAAGAAACAATCCATTTACACTTAGTTTCACTTCGTCTCGGGCAACTAAATACCTCCATAAGCAAGTAGATTAAGCCTGTGCACTGTATTTGAGGTGTAGCCTCACTAAAGTCTTACATGCTGATTTTCAGACTTCCTCATTCTTATACTTTAATGCCTTTTGCAACAAAAGCTTACATGTCATTTGTTTTTTCCAAATTATTAGTTGTTAATTTTGTGCGTCATGAACAAGGACATCAAGATGCTCAGAATGTAAATATTTCCCAGCCTCTTATTGTTCAAAAATATTCTGCCTTTTCATTTTTCCTGCTGAAGTGGAAAGGTTTACACCATGCTACATTGCTTCCTATTTGCCATTTCCTTGCCGGCCATCAAGCTGGTTTGCATCCCGCTGAAGCCTCTTCCAGCTTTCTCCAGAACCCACCTTTCCACCAAATGTGGTATCATTAGGAAACATGGCTACATTACACTCAGTTCACCCATCATTCTTCTAAACTCCAATGAATGTTGTCCTAACCTATCCAATCTCTTTTTTAACATTAGAAACATGGAAAGCACCATTGGACAGATCCAAATTGAGAAATCTCTGTCAAGACATAATTTGACATTTGTGCAGAAAACTGTCAAGTGCCTTCAGACAAGTGTACTGATCATTGGTTAAGCCACTGTTGGAATATTGCTTGCAATTCTGGTCTCTTTCCTATTGGAAAGATGTTGTGAAACTTGAAAGGGTTCAGAAAAGATTTACAAGGATGTTGCCAGGGTTGGAGGATTTGAGCTATAGGGAGAAGCTGAATAGGCTGGGGCTGTTTTCCCTGGAGCGACGAAGGCTGAGGGGTGACCTTATAGAGGTTTACAAAATTATGAGGGGCATGGATAGGATAAATAGACAAAGTCTTTTTCCCAGGGGTCGGGGAGTCCAGAACTAGAGGGCATAGGTTTAGGGTGAGAGGGGAAGGATATAAAAGAGACCTAAGGGGCAACATTTTCATGCAGGGGGTGGTATGTGTATGGAATGAGCTGCTAGAGGAAGTGATGGAGGGACATACAATTACATCATTTAAAAGGCATCTGGATGCATATATGAATAGGAAGGGTTTGGAGGGATATGGACTAGGGTGCTGGCAGGTGGGACTAGATTGGGTTGGGATATCTAGCCAGCATGGATGAGTTGGACCAAAGGGTCTGTTTCCATGCTGTACATCTCTGTGACTCTATGACAGTAAGTGTACACGTGCAAAGACAATGCTCCCTCCAGCACTGACTTGGTACACAGTATTTTTGGTCAGTTGTGCATCTTGATACTTGGTTAACATGATATGAGACCAAAAATCTGAAAGAACTATGGATGCTGGAAATCAGAAACAAAAAGAGAAATTGCTGGAAAATCTCAGCAGGTCTGGCAGCATCTATGGAAAGAAAGCAGAATTAACATTTCAGATCCAGTGGCCCTTTTTCAGAATATATACAAAAAGAGACCACATCCACCAAGATTGAAAATTGGTGGGTTTTTTCTTACATGAACACTTCGCTGTCAAAACATTAGGGAATCCACGTATCTTAGCACAAAGCAAAGGGTACTCCAGCCAATTCAGTATGTTTGAGATGACGTCTCTGTTGCAATGTAAGTTAAGTCAATTTGTGTACAGTAAAGCCCCACAGTAGAGTGGTGTGGATAACCTATTGATCAGGACATTGCATACAAGTCCATTGTTCTAAACAGAAGAGCTACCATTTTACTTGTGCCCACCTGATAGAGTTTTCAGTTCAGTTCCTTTACTGCAACATAGCAGTTTCAATAGTGCAGCACCCTCCTCAGCTGCATGATTAACCTATATTAAGGTCAACAGAATGAGGCTTGAGGATGAAACTCTGACTTAGAGTGGGAGAGAGCTAGCCTCAGCCAGGGCTAACACCCCAAACTAGGGCTGCATCTATAGAAGTTGGATTTGATTGAAAATAGATATTGCGTCCTACACATATGTTCTCCAAGTTGTTCCTGAAATATTATGTTAAGCAGAATGGCTAAAACTTCAGATGCCATAAGAGCAAAATAATTTGAATACTGTAAATATGTTGAAAAGTGACAAATTATAGGAATCAACTATTTTAAATTTTTAATTCTGAAGTCATCTACAATGGACTGTTTCAATCTAATAACTATATTAATGGAACTAAAAAGAACATGATAGGAGTGGAAAATCTGAAGTGTAAGTTATGGAACAATTTTTCAGGATGTGAAAAATTAAGAGATCACTCTGTGGTGGCACTGTTGCCTCACAATACCATGGACCTAGGCTCAAATCCACCCTTGGTTGACCGTCTGTGTGGAATTTCCACACTCTCCCTGTGTCTGTGTGGATTTCTTCTGGGTGCACCGGTTTCCTCCCACAGTGCAAAGCTGTGCAAGTTAGATGGATTGGCTAAATTTCCCATAGTGTTCAGGTATGTGCAGGCTAGGTGGATTAGCCATGGGCAATATTGGTCTGGGTGGGATGCTCTTCGGTCGGTCAGTATGGACTTGATTAATTAAATGGCCTGCTTCCACACTGTAGGGAGTCTATTATGAGAGGTGCTGTGGACACCAGAGGCCAGTTTCTGTCTTTGGGCTTCAGTTCTCAGTAGTGCCTGTTATTTAGAAATATAGGAACAGGAGGTAGGCAGTCGGCTACTTCAGCCTGTTGTACAACTCACTTGCATTATAGCAGATCTACAGCTTTTTTATTATTCATTCACAGAATGAGGCCAACATTGATTGGCCATCCCTAATTGTGCAGAGGATGGTTAAGAGTCAACCATATTGTTGTTGGTTGGAGTCACATTTAAGCCAGACAAAATGAAAATGGTGGATTTCCTTCTCTAAAAGACATGAGTGGACTAGATGCAGTTTTTTTTTCCTGACATTCAATTCATGGTCATCATTATAGCTGTATTTTTAATTGAATTTAAATTCCACCATCTGCCGTGGCAGGATTCAAACCTGGATTCCCAGAACATTACTTGCATCTTTGGATTAGTAGTCCAGCAATAATACCACTAGACCATCACCTTGCACCTAATTCTGACTATTCTATTCTTTCACTTTCAGATTGCTGGCTAGGCCAGCATTCATTTGCCATCCTCAATTGTTTCTGAAATGGTGGAGGTGAGCTGCCCTCCTAGGCAGTTTAATTACCACAGTGCTATTAGCGATGGTGCTCCAGGATTTTGACTCACCAACAGAGAAGAAACAGCAATATAGTTTCAGGTCAGGATTGTGTGTGACTTGAAGAGGAATTTATGATTGATGGTGTTCCCAAGTACCTGATGCCCTTTCCTTCTGGATGGAACTAGTAGTGGATTTGGAAGATACTGCCTAAAGAGCCTCAATGAGTTGTTGCAGTGTATCTTGGAGATGAAACACACTGTTGCCACTGTGCAATGGTGGTGAATATTGAAGGTGTTAGGTGGGATACTGAACAAGTGGGCTGCTTTGTCCTGGACTGTGTTGAGTCTCTTGAGGGTTGGTGCTGTTGCATTCATCTAAGCAGTTAGAGAGTATTCCATCATACTCCTAATTTGTGTTTTGTAGATCGTGGACAAGAAGTCAGGAGGATTATTCGCCACAGAATTCCCAATCTTTGACATGTTCTTGCAGTAATGTTAACATGTCTCATTCTGGTTACCTTATTATAGGAAGGATATTATTAAGCCAGGCAGGAGATTTGCCAGGATGTTGCTGGGAATGGAAGGTTTGAGTTATAAAGGAAGGTTGGATAGGTTGGGATCTCTTTCACTGCAGCGTAGGAGGTTGACAGCGATTTATAAAATCATGAGGGGTATAGATAGGGCTAAGGGTAGATGTCTTTTCCCTAGGATGGGGGATTTCAAGACTAGGGTCATATTTTTAAGGTGAGAGGAGAGAGATTTAAAAAAGACATGAGAAATTTTTTTTATACAGAGGGTGGTTCAGGTACGGAATCAGCTTCCTAGGAAGTGGTGGATGTGGGCAGAATTGCAAAGTTTAAAAGACATTTGGATAAATAAATGAATAGGTCAGATTTGGAGGGATATGGCCGACGAGGAAGTAGGTGAGGCTAGTTTAGTTTGTGATTATGTTTGGCATAAACTGGTTGGACTGAAGGGTCTGTTTCCATGCTGTTTCCATGCTGTCTGACTCTATGCACTGGCTATAATGCAGAGCAGGTAAAGATGGCGAACTCCCTTTCCTAAAGGATATTCGTGAATCAGATGGGCTTCTGTAATAATCAATGATACCATCATAGTCATCATCACTGAGACTAACTTCAAATTTATTAATTGTATTCAAATTGATAGGACTTGAATCTATATCATCTACAACATTAGCTTTGGCTTTTAAGGCACAAATCCAGTGTCAGTACCATTACATCAGCATTCCGTCACCACCCCCACCACCACTCTTCCCCTTAGTTCTCATTCTCAACACCAAAACCTACAAACATCTACCATTCTCAGTTTGAAATCTTCAATTACTGCTTAAAGAATCTTCATGTTTTTCATCACTCTCAGTGGAACACTTGTAGTCCTTTCTGTCTTTATTTCATAACTTGTTAATGCAATTAGTCAGCTACAGGCTTGCTGCAGCTGTGTTATGTTTTGGTCAATTCTTTATAATTGGAACAGATGTTATTTCACCTCTGGATAAAATTTTATGATGCTAAGAGAGAACATTTAATGATGGGACCTGCAAAAATCGAAGCAGTTATTTTCCCTTGGTAGGAATATTCCTGAAATTTCTGTCTGCAGTACCTTCCTGATTTTCAGCAGGGGGAGCTACTGTTCTATCAAGAGAGATGGATTAAGCATGTATTGCAGATGTGGTAATGGGTTGGTTAGTGAAAATGATCCAATATTTTTGATCATACAACAAACAAAAATAAGGAAAATAAAAGATCTGCACAGTAGCTCTAAATGATCGACAAAGAATAATGCAGGTGAACAGCTGTTTGTATCAGGTTTCTCACAAAATTTGTATTCTTGTCCTCAAATATCCAAGTAATTTTACAATACATTGAACCTACAATGTCTATTTTCTTGACATAATACTGTTTCAGCAAGAGAAAATGTGAGTTCAGTTATTTTTCCATCTGATTCCAAGTTAAGGGGATGTCGTATTTACTTGACCATCACAATAAAATACTTTTCAATCTCATGCAATTCTGTTTCTGCTGCGAAGTTAATGGCATAATATGAATGGCCACCATTGAAATTATATGTTAATTACATCTAAGATTCAGTTTAGTAATCCACTTGATTGACAATAAGAACTAAGCCATTGAAATTCTTTCTTTTCTGCTGGAGGGATGCTCGTTTATTTGGAATAAAATGTGATTTTCTTTTCATGGGCGTAAAATACCAGCTGCAGGTGTTGGCACGCAAGACCGGATCAATTAGAGTCTCTCTAACCAACAAAGTGGTACATCAGACTGGCACGCATTGTCTGGCCAGAAAGCTGAATTTACATGGTTTCAGGACAATGTGGTCCCTCTGAAGAGCTGAATGCTGGAATTGGCTGATTGCCTGGTTTTACAGAACAATGTGTTATAGCGACACAAGAAAGGGAGGACTGCAGATGCTGAAGATCAGAGTCGAAAAGTGTGGAGCAGGAAAAACACAGCTGGCCAGGCAGCAACCGAGGAGCAGGAGAGTTGATGTTTCGGGCAAAAGCCCTTCATCTGGAACATAGGGGTTTGTAGGCAGGAAGGCGGGGGCTGGGACAAGATATCTGGGAAGACAATGGGTGGATGGAGGTGGGGGTTGATAGTGATAGCTACAGTTAAAAGGAAACTAAGATGGTCAGATGACCAAAGCAGCATGAGTTCTTCACACTTAACCCTAACATGAACAGCTTCTACCGCTAGCTTATCAATAATCCAAATCTATTGTGCATGAACTTTTCCAGATGGACTTCACCAATAACGTGAGCTTGGTCAAATTTATTCCCTACGTTCGAAGCAAATCCAATACTCCTCTATAGGGAGATAAAGTGACACACTGCACCTCTGCGGATAAGACTGACTTGAGAAATGTCAATTTTATTCAAAATCTATCTGAAATCCAAGGCCAGGTTTCAGAAATAACACTGAATTATGGCGACCCAATCAGTAGAATCAAGGTTGCAACACAAAGCAAGTTTACATCCCTTGTGAATGTTTAATGACAAGAAAATGGCTGCCACTGATGTTATGAGCACTTGTTGCTACAAACTTAACTCATAAATTAGATTTGGCCATAGCTCACTTGGCTACTTCAGGTACATGAGTAGGAAGGATTATGCCTTGTTTCAATTGACACAGTTCAAAACCTGATAACTGTAGGTGAGGGACAACTATCCCAAAGATTTCACTGCTTAAGACAGAATCAAACTCCACTATGCAGATGAGACCAACCCCAGCTTGATTCTTATTTTGTGTTGAATTAGCTGATTTTAGCCAGAAACGCACAGGAATATGACAACCAACGGCCTTTTATTCTTCATGACTTGGAATGAGAACTCTGAGGTTTGTGTAACCCTGATCCAGTAAACTTTGTCCAAAAGTCACACCTCCTGAGATCAGAAGGGAATTTATTAACGATATCTGTGATAGCATATCTTCAATTTGTAGCTTTAAAATAACAACAACCTACATTTATATTGCATCATGCATATAACAAAATTGCTGTAAGTGTTTCACAGGTATATTATTAGACATATCTTGATACAGAATCACATAAAAACAATTTCTAAGAATAGCTGACCAAAAGCTTGTTCAAAGGGGAGGGGGGAGCAGGAACAGCTGCATACTTGATATCACTTTGGCACTGAAAGTTATAAAGAAAAGAACAAAATACCAAGGCAAAGAGAACTTTACAAATTACTGTTTTGGCCTCACTGGAGTATTGTGAACCATTCTGGGTTTTGCACATCATGAAAGATAAAGGTCTTGGATAGAGTACAGACGAGGATTGCCAGGAACTCATCAGAATAGCGGGGCTTCAGTTATGGCTTCAGGTTGTAAATGTTAGGATTTTTCTTAATGGCCCAGCAAACATTAAGAGGTGATTTAATGAAGTGTTTCAAGACGGTGGGAGGTTTTGATAGATACAATGGAAGAATATCAGTATTTCTTCTAGCACAATAACTGGAGTTCATGTGGTCAAAATCACTGGGAAAGTGATTAGCAAGAGATTAATTTTATTTTTTACTCAGTGTTCTGGAACGTGCATCCTGTAAAGTGGTGGAAAATTAATCATTTTATAAATTATGAATCATTTATTGTAATTTGGGTTTTGAGCTTATGACCTGTCGGTTTTCTGTGTGACTAACATTAATGATTAAATGCTGTTATTTCTGAGCCATGGTGATTTCATTTAAAATAGTCTTTGAGAACTGACTTTAGAGTGATTGGGTTTCTGTGCAACACTATTTGATTTTCTTTGTTTACCTTTGATTGATTTACAACTCAATGGGGTAAATAAGAGGACCTCAAGATTTTTAGAGATTCCTGAAACTTGGCTTTTTTTAAAACTTAAGGAATACACCCAGAGCTTAGAGAGGAAGACTTTGTTTTCGGTTTTATTTTGAGTGAGATGGCGCTTGGATGTAGATGGTGTATGCATCGATATGAATTAGGTAAATTAAGAATGAAGAGAGAATGTTCGTTCCATGCCAGAACTGTTGGGATAAAATCCTGAAGAGATTACTTGAAGCTGAATACATGTAGGAGTCAATGGGGACTGCTGATGCTGGAGAAATCAGAGTTGACATAGTGTGGCGCTGGAAAAGGCACAGCAGGGCCAGGCAGCATCTGAGGAGTAAGAGAGTCAGCATTTCAGGCAGGATCCATCTTCAGGAAAGGGAGTTGAGAGCAGGTGTATGATAGCTCCAGCAAGAAGCTGTTGCATTTCCAGTCAAGACGTTGAAGTCACAAGTGACTTAAACCTGTTGGGTGTTAGATTTGGGGATGCCTGATGTGTGTGTTATATGAGTGTTGTTTTGGATACTGCAAGAAGGCTATTTTCTTCCTTTTCAACTGATGGAGTATTTGGGATTAATGGGCTTATTTTTTTTCATACGTGTTTGAATTTGTTGTGTAAGTGGATGGTTTGGTTTATTTTAATTTGTCTTCTCACTTTGATTGTTAAAACAAAACCTACAGCACTGTGCCATTATGCTTCAGCAAGGGGTCACTTCATTAAAACCAAAACAAAACAAAATATGCTTTATCAAGCCAGGCTTCAGTCTGGGATCTGACTTGTCCAATGCTGATTGTCAACTGGGGTCATAGCATTCTAAATTTACAAAAAAAATAAGATTATGGGACTGGGTACAGCTGCTCTTACAAATAATCAGCACCAACATGATCATTCCTGTTCAAAACTATAATCTAAAGCCCCTAAGATGTTAAAGCTCTTGGGAGTCACAGTAATTATGAGGTGATAGAAACATCTGCATTTTAAGGTTGTCAATTTGTCTTCAAAACATATGGTAGATGCAATTTAGTTTCATCAAGAAATGGAGTAATCTGTGTTTTCAGTTCAAAATTAAATCTCAAACTCTTAGTGAATAGTTAGGTTCTTGTGATATATCTCATGGGCCTTTGAACTTGCTACACAACTCATCTTCCAAAGAAAATCTGATTGCACCCACTTTAGGCTTCGAGGGATGAGGAATCAGACAGTCCACAGACTTCTTACCCTTAACTCCAGCAACATTTGTTATTCAGGCTGATTTGCAACAGCATTACCTGTGTTACTCACTGGCTGTACACCTGGAGGTTGAGTGGGACCTGTACTTACACCTTCACTGAAAAGTAATTTGGAAATTAAACCAGGAGGGAGATGACAAGACCAAAAGGGAGATGCTATTTGAGATTGTTCTGACAGCTTTCTTGACACATGTAGCATGTAAAACTGACGGAGGATGGTGAGGGCTCACCAGACAATCATGTCCAGGACAGCCAAGCATGAACCGTAGTTGAAATGCCACAAGCAAACCATGCATCAAAGTGCAGCACACAAATGCTCTTACTCAAATTCTAATACATCAATTCAAAATCTGAAAGTTGGTGCTTGTTTCCAAACATGGAATTCAACTTCACTTGGCTGTCAAAGGCTCTTGTGTGTTTATGAATAAAAAGAGATTAGAAAATGAAAGCAGCATTTTGGCAATCATTCTGAGATTATGGTATTTAACACCAAGGGCAAAAATATTCTGCTTGTCAAATTAATAAAATTGGGCACAGTTCATGCACAAAGGGGTACAGTCCCACTACTTTGCTCCAAAAAGAAGCATAAATATGAACGGAGCAATTGTAAATAGGTTCAAGAGCTGAAAGATCTGGGAATCGCTCACACAAATCTTCAAATCTTGATTGGATAAGTTAGTAAGGGTGTTAAAATGAATATGTGATTTCTGGACTTTAGAAATGGAGACAGAGGATGGATTTGAACTTTCTGTCCCTTGGGAATGGCTGGGTCATGGAGGCACATGGCTAACTCTCAAGTTGGGACTGATGTTAACTCATGATTGATGTCATGGCCAGATTCCATCCTCCAGTCTGGTGGTGAGGCCAAAAGGCCACAGTTAAGCCTCATCTCTGATCTGCAGGGAGGGGTGATCAGAAGGACTTCCAGTGCTGGAGGTGGGCAGCAGAAATTAGAAGTCTTATTGGGGAAATGAGAGGCTGCTGGAGGTTGTGGAAATCAAACAACCTGCCGCAGAAATCTGGTTGAATTTGGATCCTGCTGTGGCGATATTCTGAAACTTTGGAGGATAGGATGCCCAGAGAAAGGGGAGCTGAAGGGTTTTGAGGGCTGCTCTGAGTTTGAGCCCAGGACTGAACGTTCTGAAGTTGACGCCACTTTCTTCTTAGATACAACATCTCCCATCTCCCAGCAGCTCATCTTTCCGAATGAAACTGAGGCTTGTCGCTTCCATTATGATATATTTAAAGTGCCAACACATGTCCTAGTAGGAGAAGATTGTCAGGCAATGCGCACCACTCCTGTTGGCTATGCCATTGCCGTATAATGTGGAGTAATGATTGGCTGAATATGGGCCTTCTGGCAAAGGGTGGGGAGAAATCCCACCTCAGAACATTGTGATAACAATGTGATAAGCTAACCTCTCTCTAGACTCAACAGTGCCCCTGGAACTGCTGGAGACTGGTGGGATTGCATGCAGTCCCACAAACAAGAACCAGAATCAGACTGAAGCTGAGTACCAGGGGTCCCTCAGCATGGCCAATGTAGGATGCACTAGGGGAAGATAGGACAAGAGGTTTAGAAGGCAAGTTCCAAAGGTCAGGGGCGAGTGTCTAGAAGAGGCATCCAGGATGGATGAAGATCTTTGCAAATGTTTTGATCGTGTAAGGGAGCCCTACAAGGATAAACACGCTTTCTCTGCCAGATACCTGAGCAGGTTAAGCTGCTGGTCATCCTTTCTATCATTCAGCTCCTGTCACCACTTTGAAAATTGTGGCTGGGAAGTGGGCAGAGCATGGCCCTGAAGTAGCCATCTATCAGGCTTCACCCATCCCCTGCAAAAACATGGCTATGTCGGGGTGGCCAGTTCGGTGGCAAGAAGGATATCCCCAGAGCCTTAAGGCCCTTAACTTCCCCAAACCTGGTTTAAAACCCATTGTTGGGGGACTTTAAAATTCAGTCCTAAAATGTGAAATTACCAATTTATGATCAGAAATGCCATGGCAAATGATCCTTAGCGTACACAAGGGTGTAAAATAATGATTTATAGATTTGTAAGTGAAGGGAAGAGGGTGAGATGCTCCTGTTGCCCCTCAAAGAAAGAGGGAAACATCAAGAAACAACTTGAAGGAAGCTAGAACATAATGTTTTTAGTTGCATTATTAAGGCCATAAATATTTTGTACACAGCTTGGGAACCTGTAATTCTTCTCGGTACAATGACTAAGGAATTGAAAATTGCATTTCTCAGATGCCATGGTCACTTCTATTTTGATTGCTGCCTGTCATTTGTTGCATTTCATTTTATAGCTTCAGCAATAGCACTGGTAATGGAGCATTGCAAATTTTATTGTAGAACATTTGATATTATCCTTACTAAGGTGCCTGGGTGTCTTTCTTCACTTGATTGATACGGCAAGAATAATAAACTGCAGGCCACTTTCAAAGATCAGAAATAAAATGCAACAGTAACCTGATTGAAAACCAGCTGGAAGTAAGCCAGCTCTGCTGCACATTTTCTGAGCAGAAGTGTGCTTCTAATCTTTGCAAAGCACACACGTCCATGATTGCCAATGCAAAATGCACTGTTATGATATTGATCTGCTGTCAGACGTTCAAAAACTTCTTTGGAGCATATTCCAGGAAAGATTATTTTACACGTCCAAATGTTGATGTAATATATCTCCTCATACATTTATTAATCATGTGTCCACTCATGGTATAAACCTCACAAAAACATTATTGGGGAGCGTTCATTATCATTTTTTGCTTGAAGTATTTCCTAATCTCTCTCATTAAACTGAAACAAAAACTCTGATGCCAAGTACACACTACACCAGGAACAGACTGAAAGGAGAGTTTAGCTCAGTGGATAATTATTAGCAATATGTATTACTGAGTTCTCTTCTCTAGGTTGATTGGAGTTATAGGGGAAAGTGAGGACTGCAGATGCTGGAAATCAGAGCTCAAAATGTGTTGCTGGAAAAGCGCAGCAGGTCAGGCAGCATCCAAGGAGCAGGAGAATCTATGTTTCGGGCATGAGCCCTTCTTCAGGACTCATGCCCGAAACATAGATTCTCCTGCTCCTTGGATGCTGCCTGACCTGCTGCGCTTTTCCAGCAACACATTTTCAGCTCTGATTGGAGTTATAGTAAGGATCCTTAACAATCCCAAATACTAACTTAGTGGCAACTCTATTTATTTATATATAAAATTATTTAACCAAGTAATTAACCAAGCTGTGAGTTGAAAATGTATTCATCCAGAAAAATTGCAAGTTGTTTATTGCAATCAAGACTTCTCGCTCATCAAAGCATGTTATGATCTCCGCAGAGACTGATAGTTTTATAGTATAAAAGTGCTATGAAGTTTCCAGTCACTTATAGAAAGGCTCATATAACAAGATTCCATATTTTAAGTCTTTTACTGTAACAAACACACTAAAATCAACATAGTCTAAACACTACTTAGTAAATACTAATAAGTTAATCGGTTATTGTCTATGATATACATACATATTTTCCAGTATATTCTTGAAACAAACACCCCCATGTCACATTTATGGATGTTGGCACAATTTTAGCAGACATACAGCCTTTTCTTCAAATGTTCATGTCTCCTAGTGATACACAAGTCTTTCTTCTCCCTCCAGGATGAATTTTTCAGTTTCCTTCTGAACCAAGTCTACTTCAATCAACCTTCTGAGTATATTTGAATAGACTTGCAGCAGTTGGGTACTCACTGGCAATTCTATGGCCTTTAACCCTGCACAGTAAGCTTTTTCCTTCAACCGGGTGTTTTGCCTGGAGCAACACTCAACAAGCAGCAACAGGAACTTCTTCTATCTTTCTATCCATGTGTAAAGCTTCAATCTGATAGCCTATGGAGCTTGATTTTGGCACCTTATCCCCATGGCAACCCAGTTGCACAGACCTCTGGCCACACAGAGTTCATTGCAAATTCACACCCCATCCCATCCAGGGCATTTTGCTTTACATAATGTGAAAAGAGGCAGTTTAAAACATAGTCATCTTATTCAATCCGAGCATTCATATCATAACCTGAACAGATTAATATTTTACATAAGTATGCTTCAAATAGAAGAATGAATTAGCTAAATAAAAGGATTGTATGGATTGTTATGGATGCCTATTGAAATTAATGTGCACACAGATAACAGCACAACACATAATCAGGCCATTTAATCCAACATGTCTGCACAGGTATTCATCCTCCACATGACCTTCCTGCCCTTCTCTTCTGCAATCCCTCTATTCCTTTAATTTTTTGTCCTAATGACTCCTAACAGGTCTCTCTCAGGCTTCTCTTTTCTCATGAAAACAACAACAGCCCTTTCTGCCTTTCCTTCAAAGTATATCCACAAATTTCATGCACGTGGTCCATTAAAAGGGGCAAAACTTTATCATGAGGACTGGGTACATTTAAACCACAGGGACATTGTAGCTGTAAAATGAAAAGACCCGGTGGACAGAAATCAATGCTAATAGCTCCATAATTCATGGGTTAACCAAGGCACTACCATAACGGCAATCTTAACAAAAAGAATATGGTAAGAGCTGAAAAGAATGCCATTAATTGATCAAGGAAAGTTAATTAAAGAAAGGTTGAAAGAATAGAGTTTCACAGCTGAAATAATATGGGTTAAAACTAGCAAAGTACAAATATTTGTTTATAATTATTAGGAAAATGCAAGTATAAAAAATCTTCTTTTTTTGTTCAACTCCTCCTTATCGTTTGGTCTAATATATTTTCCATACCTGAATCACAACTCCCCCCTCTATCTGTGCTTAATTTCTATTTTGCTGTACTGATGCTACATCTTGCTCATTCTCACAGTGACATTGCAACAAGGTACCATAATATACTGAAGCAGTCAGCAGACACTTTATATTTAGATTCCAAGAGCAGATCTATCTGATGTACGGACTAAGCAATTATTTGCAGCCATGTAGATGCAGATATAGAGTAATCCATTCTCCAAGCTTGGAGCAATGGATGAGTCAGCAAGCAGTGTCATGGAAAATTGTGTGTTTGTGTTTGAGTTGTAGTTGAAACAATTTTTTTTCTTCAATGCTTTGAAGAAGTTGTGTGACAAACATGGGTTCAGAAAAATTCAAATTGTTAAAATAATGTAAAGAAAAACCATTAAAACAGGTTAGAGGATTGCATAAAAGGAAGGAATCTATTACTTCAATGATATTCCTTGGAGCCAAACATGGAAAGCGGAAGAAAATGGGTTTAGAACTTATTATTTTAGCACCGGAGAAATAAAAAAAAAATCTACTTGCAATGAGTACAATAAAATTAATGGAGGATTGCAGTTCTGAAAGAGAGAAGATTGCAATGATGATTATTCGATGTGATTCTTACCGCCAATCCCACCCAGTCAACTATTCTCCCTTATCAATCTGCCCCTCAAACACTATTTACTTCTTTTCTTCACTCTTTTGGAATTTTCTCCCCTTAATTACTCATGTTTTCACCATGAGATACTGCTGGATCACAGGTTAGTTTAAAAACTCAATTGCGGGATAAATCGTTCATTCTTCATCTTCAAGGGCAAGCATTGATCAAATAAGGCTTGTCCCAAAATGGAGTTGGATAGTTAGATTGTACCTGTATTGAAGTCAGATAATGTATCAAAATTAATGGGCAAGATATTACACGTCACTGGGATTCCTGATCCCGCATGTAAAGACAGTTGATGGCAAACTGTCTACACTCAACCCTGCCTCTCCACCTCACCATGCTCTGGTGCACTTCTATGCAATCACTACCACTTGGAACAGTACTAAGGGTGAAGGTCCCATCCATATTCAGGAAAAGAGGTCTGACCTCTGAGAGCTACCATTCACATCCGGCAGGGTGTAGTTCTTGTGCTGGAGGTTGTCCTCTCTGACCATTTTTCTTTTCTTTTTCCCTCTTTTCATGTCTTTCTTCTTGGTAGACGACACATTGAATGGTCAATATCACATGTAGATGACAAAGAAGCAATGGAAACTTTGGAATGGAATGCTACTGGAACAATAATTTCTAGGTGAGCGATGTGCATCGTTAAATCTTATTAATAAGAGCAATTTTGATTGAAATTTAATGGTGTTTTGTAAACACTGAGTGACAGAATAACTGATATCCTCAATATATAACTTCCTTTATATAGGTTATGTGGAAAAATGCCAGAACTATTTCAACTGAGGGGGCATATATAACACAAGCACATCAGTAACTCAAGTCATATGAAGAAACTGGAAGTCTTGCGTTTCCACAGGATGCAGCAGAGGTCAGCTATATTTTAGAACACTGAAGGCAATGATTGAGAAATCACTAACAGGAGCTATATTTTAAAGTACTTCATGAATATAAATTGTGTGCCAGAGGGCTGGAACATATGATTCTGCCATTCAAAAATTGAGAAAGACATAAAGCATATAATTATGGGCCAGTTAGTCAAATGTTGAGAGACAGATCTTATGGAATAGTATTCAATGTTCACGTGTAAAGTATGTGGATATAATGGCCACTCAATATTATTTAAGGGACTTTAGATCCTGCCTCATGAATCTTTGATGAAGTGACAAAATGGTACTTGAGGGATGACAAAGAATTGTTTTTTTTAAATGCTTTCAACAAGATACTTGGTAAGTTACTACATGTAATAGCACATGGTAAATAAATGGGAAATTAGCGAGAGGTATTGCACTTTTTAAAGGCAAATCAGGGCAGGACTTACACACTTAATAGTAAGGTCCTGGGGAGTGTTGCTGAACAGAGACCTTGGAGTGCAGGCACATAGTTCCTTGGAAGTGGAGTCACAGATAAATAGGATAGTGAAGAAGACATTTTGTATGCTTGCCTTATTGTTCGGTACATTGCATATAGGAGCTGAGAAAACATGTTGCGGCTGTACAGGACATTGATTAGACCACTTTTGGAATACTACGTGCAATTCTTTCTTCCTGCTATTGGAAGGATGTTGTGAAACTTGAAAGGGTTCAGAAAAGATTTACAAGAATGTTGCCAGGGTTGGAGGATTTGAGCCATAGGGAGAGGCTGAATAGGCTGGGGCTATTTCCCTGGACCATCAGAGGCTGAGGGGTGACCTTACAGAGGTTTATAAAATCATGAGGAGCATGGATAGAGTGAATAGAGAAGGTCGTTTCCCCATAGAGGGGGAGTCCAGAAGTAGAGGGCATAGGTTTAAGGTGAGAGGGAAAAGATTTGGAAGGGACCTAATGGGCAATTTTATCACTAAGAGGGTGGTGCATGTATGGAATGAGCTGCCAGTGGAAATGGTAGAGGCTGGTACAATTACAACATTTAAAAGGCATCAAGATGGGCATATGAATGGGAAAAGTTTAGAGGGATATGAGCCAAATGCTGGAAAATGGGACCAGCTTAAATAAGATATTTGGTCGTCATGAAAGAGTTGGACTGAAGGGTCTGTTTTCATGCTGGGTATTTTGCTATGACTCTATGACTCTATAACTCATTGAAATTGATTACAGTTGTGATAACTGGGTGTTTTTGATCTTGGAGTCAAGTACTAGTGGAGCTATTTCATGAGCTATTGGGAATTTGGTTGAACCGTGGTAACGTCACTGTAATATTGATCTTGAAAGATCTTCTGGGAACATGGATTTAAATCCCACTGTGGCAGTTAGTGGGAATCAAATTAATTGTTTGATAGAACACAGCTAAAAGATTGCTAAGAAGATGCCAAAATACATAGTGTAAGAGGAGGGTGCTAATTGATTACCATAAAAATACAATAGGTGCCATGTCGGCCCAGATAATGCATTGAAGATGTAAGGTGCCCTCACACAGGGCACTGCACACCTTCAATGTATTACCTGAGCTGACATGGCACCTATTGTTAAAGTTCTCTTGAGAATGTATCTTTAAAGAAGTTCTGGGATCTACGTATGAAAGAACTGAAACCAACATGGTCATTCTAAAAGATGAGAGACTTAATAAACAATCCAGGTCCTTTTCAAGAAATAATTTCAGTTACATCATACTGTAAACTTTTGCTACAAATTCTGTGTCTTACGATCTTATAGTCCACAACCACCTGATGAAGGAGCAGTGCTCTGAAAGCTAGTGCTTCCAAATAAACCTGTTGGACTATAACCTGGTGTTGTGTGATTTTTAACCATGAAAATACAACTGGAACTCTTCACTAGCATTCTTAGTTAGTTGACCAATACACTGACCAGGCAACTAGAAGCTAATCGATCAGAGTGTTACTATGGGCAATCCAGCAAGGATTAGCATTCTCCCTGATCCTTTCCTCAAGGAAAAGATGAAATAGATGGACAAATTTACTTTGCCTGGGAGCCATAGAGTCCTGACAGATTTTTGTGAATGCCTGGAAGCACTACATTAGCTCAAGATAAACCTTGATATGCACACACAAGTATATATGAACAAAGGCACTGATGTAGTCAAACTGAAAAAGTGTGACTATATTAACAATGGATTGTGTGTAATGATGGTTCCAAGTTCATATCTGCCACCACACTTGTGGGGAAGTTGAACAGGCTTTTATTGGGCTTGTATAATGGTGGTAACCTTCCAGGTACCATTTATGTTAGAATTTCCTCTTCATGGCTCACTGCATCTGTGCATGCAGGGGTGCCTCAACACAACAAAGGCAATGTCGCTTTTATGGACTATTTTATCTACAACTAGCTGTGCACAACATGAACTGGTCAGTTGGCTGAGTGAGATGTTGTGACCAGTTTGACTGAGTTTTCTACAAGCTATAAAGGATTCCATCACATTTGTGAAGATCACACAAGACCTACATGTCAAGAGTCATAGTGTGTGTGCTCCTTTGGCATCGCATCACTAGTTTATTTATCAATGTATCACTCAAGGAAGGTATAGATATTTGTACTAGGTTACTATATTCTGGTAATCTATATGTGTCTGAATCTGTTTTCATGAACTCATGAACTTAGCAAGTCTTTTAGTTGAATTCAGTTTCAATAACATCATGTATGTCCAAATAGATGGTGTTGCCATGAGATCCCAGTTCTTGCTAACATCTTCAATATTTACCATGAGAAGTATGTTTTTGATGGGATTACCACTATCTTCCTGCTCCTTGTCTGCCTCCAATACATAGGTCACATGTTGAGATACTATTGCATCAAAGAATTTCTTTACAAGATTAAATAAACTTCATCCTATGCTCAAACTCACCACTGAAATGGAACAATCAAATGATAGATTCTGTCTTATTATCCTTCTAAATCCTACTTTCACTGGTCAACATATGCATTGTCTTTGCTATGGTTTCATGTGACACAAGGTGTACTTGTTGGCAACATGATAAAAGGGGCCCTGGTACTTGCACATCATGTGTTTTTGATGTTGAAACAGGGTGTACCACAACGTTTCTTTGTGATAATGGTTATTCTGAACATAGAACATAGAACACTACAGCGCAGTACAGACCCTTCGGCCCTCGATGTTGCGCCGCACTGTCATACCAATCTGAAGCCCATCTAGCCTACACTATTCCATGTACGTCCATATGCTTGTCCAATGACGACTTAAGAGAGAAAGTGAGGGCTGCAGATGCTGGAGATCAGAGCTGAAAATGTGTTGCTGGAAAAGCGCAGCAGGTCAGGCAGCATCCAAGGAACAGGAGAATCGATGTTTCGGGCATAAGCCCTTCTTCAGGAATGCCTGACCTGCTGCGCTTTTCCAGCAACACATTTTCAGCAATGACGACTTAAATGTATTTAAAGTTGGCAAACCTACTACCGTTGCAGGCAAAGCATTCCATACCCTTACTACTCTCTGAGTAAAGAAACTGCCTCTGACATCTGTCCTATACCTATCACCCCTCAATTTAAAGCTATGCTCCCTCATGCTTGCCGCCACCATACTTGGAAAAAGGCTCTCCCTGTCCACCCTATCTAACCCTCTGATTATCTTATATGTCTCTATTAAGTCACCTTTCAACCTTCTTCTCTCCAACGAAAACAGCCTCAAGTCCCTCAGCCTTTCCTTGTAAGGCCTTCCCTCCATACCAGGCGACATCCTAGTAAATCTCCTCTGCGCCCTTTCCAA
Organism: Chiloscyllium plagiosum; assembly: GCF_004010195.1. Lineage (NCBI taxonomy): Eukaryota > Metazoa > Chordata > Chondrichthyes > Orectolobiformes > Hemiscylliidae > Chiloscyllium > Chiloscyllium plagiosum. The sequence goes on along the minus strand of NC_057727.1, from coordinate 57,240,253 downwards.
AGCTTCCACATCCTTCTTAAAATGCGGTGACCAGAACTGTACACAATACTCCAAGTGTGGCAGCACCGGAGTTTTGTACAGCTGCAGCATAACCTCATGGTTCCGGAACTTGATCCCTCTATTAATAAAAGCTAAAACACTGTATACCTTCTTAACAACCCTGTCAATCTGGGTGGCAA
>NC_057727.1:57237311-57238666 GCF_004010195.1 Chiloscyllium plagiosum | reverse complement strand
TATTCATTTAGTGCTTCCCCTATCTCCTCTGACTCCACACACAACTTCCCACTACTATCTTTGATTGGCCCTAATCTTACTCTCGTCATTCTTTTATTCCTTAAATACCTATAGAAAGCCTTAGGGTTTACCCTGATCCTATCCGCCAACAACTTCTCATGTCTCCTCCTGGCTCTTCTGAGCTCTCTCTTTAGGTCTTTCCTGGCTACCTTGTAACCTCAAGCGCCCTAACTGAGCCTTCACATCTCATCCTAACATAAGCCTTCTTCTTCATCTTGACCAGAGATTCCACTTCCTTCGTAAACCATGGCTCCCGTGCTCTACAGCTTCCTCCCTGCCTGACAGGTACATACTTATCTAGGACACACAGGAGCTTTTCCTTCAATAAGCTCCACATTTCTAATGTGTCCATCCCCTGCAGTTTCCTTCTCCATCCTATGCTTCCTAAATCTTGCCTAATCACATCGTAATTGCCTTTTCCCCAGCTGTAACTCTTGCCCAGTGGTATACACCTATCCCTTTCTATCACTAAAGTAAACATAGCAGAATTGTGATCGTTATCACCAAAGTGCTCACCTACTTCCAAGTCTAACACCTGGCCGGGCTCATTACCCAAATCTAATGTAGCTTCGCCCCTTGTTGGCCTGTCTACATACTGCGTCAGGAAGCCCTCCTGCACACACTGAACAAAAACTGACCCATCTATAGTACTTGTACTATAGTGTTCCTAGTCAATATTTGGAAAGTTGAAGTCCCCCATGACAACTACCCTGTCTCTCTCACACCTATTGAGAATCATCTTTGCTGTCCTTTCCTTGACATCTCTGGAACTATTCGGAGGCCTATAGAAAACTCCCAACAGGGTGACCTCTCCTTTCCTGTTTCTAACCTCAGCTCATACTACCTCAGGTGACGAGTCCCCAAACATCCTTTCTGCAACTGTAATACTGTCCTTGACCAACAATGCCACACCTCTCCCTCTTTTACCATCTTCTCTGTTCTTACTGAAACATCTAAATCCTGGAACCTGCAACAACCATTCCTGTCCCTGTTCTATCCATTTCTCCGTAATAGCCACAACATCGAAGTCCCAGGTGCCAACCCATGCTGCAAATTCACCTACCTTATTCCAGATGCTCCTGGCGTTGAAGTAGACACACTGCAAACCAACTTCTTGCTTGCCGGAGCCATCTTGTGTCCCTGAAACTTGATTTCGGACCTCCCTACTCTCAACCTTTTCTACACTTGAACTACAATTTTGGTTCCCATCCCCCTGCTGGATTAGTTTAAACCCACCCCAATAGCCTTTCCCCCCCCCAGGATATTGGTACCCTCTGGTTCAGACGAAGACCATC
>NC_057727.1:57127914-57237051 GCF_004010195.1 Chiloscyllium plagiosum | reverse complement strand
CCCCCCCCCCAACAGTATCCAAAACGGTATACTTATTGTTGAAGTGAATAGCCACAGGGGATCCCTGCACTGCCTGCTGGTTTCCTTTCCGTCCCCTGACTGTAACTCATCTGCCTTTTTCTTGTACCTGAGGAGTGACTACCTCCCTGTAACTTCTCTCAATAACACCCTCTGCCTCCCGAATGATCCGAAGTTCATCCAGCTCTAGCTCCAGTTCCCTAACGCGGTTTTTGAGCAGTTGGAGTTGGGTGTGCAAATCATCACTCATTATGCATCATAAAAAACCATGAAAGTAAGTATAGCCACTATGTTTGGTGCTGAATGGTTCCCAGTCTACCACTTATTACCCTAAAAGAAGAGGGTCTTTCAAAGGTTTGAACAACAGGTAAAACTAGACATCTCACATTGCTCATTTGCCGCAAGCATATGATTTGTTTTTCGCACTGATGTTAAATCAAAAATTTGTTTCCCACAAAATAAGTATTTATTTCCAGTCTTTTACATTTTCCCCCTGGAGTTCCACTCTTTTGCCCATGCTTGGGTTTGAGGCAAAAGATTCCATGGCATGATCTCAACAGAGAGAAAAGGAGTTGTCCTTGGTGCCCTCTTAATGTGTGGCTGCTTGTTGAGAAGATTTAATTAAAAACTACTGAAGATTCTTAAGTGAGACTTGTGGGTATTTTTATGAAGGGCTGTAAAACCGATCACAGTTAGATGGTATCTATTAGTTTCTGATAATTTGGTTTTTTTTCTCAAGTAGTCCACTTTGAAAGGATCAAAGGAAGTGATAATTCCACTAGAGGAAGATTGATTAGATTAGATTCCCTACAGTATGGAAACAGGCCTTTTGGCCCAAAAAGTCCACACTGACCCTCCGAAGAGTAACCCAACCAGAACCATTCGCCAACCCTATATTTACCTCTGACGAATGTACCTAACACTATGGGCAATTTAGCATTGCCAATTCACCTGACCTGCACATCTTTGGATTGTGGGAGGAAACCAGAGCACCTGGAGGAAACCCACACAGACATGGGGAGAATGTACAAACTCCACACAGGCAGTCGCCTGAGGCAGGAATCGAACTCGGGTCCCTGACGTTGTGAGGCAGCAGTGCTAACCACTGAGACACCATGCGCCAAACACAGCGCCTCCCCAACAAGCTACAGCATAACACATTATCCGCATAAGTGACAGTGGTGGAATTCAAACCCACGCCTTTTTAGAAACTGGTATCTTAATCCATCACCGTAGACTGCTTGGCCATGCTTAGGACTATTTGTTTTCACATGTTACCTTCAGGGGTTCTGACATTTTGGAAAGAAAAATCACTAGGCAGTTCAAAAGAACTTCAGAAATAACCTAATTGAATGCTAGCGTAGGGATATAGGAAGTAGGAACAAGAATAGGTTATTTGGATGGCATGAGTCTGCTTCACCATTCAACTAGACCATAGCTGATCTTCCATTTCGATCCATTTTCCCGAATTATCACATATCCCTAATATCCTTAATATCTAGAAATGCATTGATCTCTTTCTTAAATACACTCAACCACTGACTTTCCATATTCTTCTTGGTAAAGAATTTCAGAGATTTACCATGGTCTGAAGATGTTCCTCCTCATCTCAGTTAAATGAGGAGTTCATGTTTTGCAGAGCTTATTGTCTCTAAAATAGCCCACAGAAGGAACATTGCTCTTGGGTGTGTTGAGGCACCCCTGCATGCACAGATGTAATGAAGATGAAATCCTAACATATATTATCTTCTGTGACTGTGTTCACATTCCTATGTTCCCCTGGTCAGGGAAATGCTTTTCTTGCATCTCATCTGTCAAACTGTAAGAATTTTCTATGCTTCAATGAGAACATGTAAGGTTTTTTTCAGAATAATGTTTTTATTAAAAGGCTGTTTATTCCTAAAGAGGGAGACTTCCAAAGCAGAGATGTCAAATTAAATGGATAGAAATATAATTAAACTACACTTGAAGTATTAGGAGCAGATATGATCTTAATTTTACCAAAAATGTATTAAGGCACTTAATGTGCAAAATCATTTACAAGGATAATATCTGAAAAGCTCCTAGGAGACTGATATCTCAGCACTAAGACACCCTTTATATACATGTACAAAGTATTTGACACTTATTTGCCTCACCTTAGAGCCAGCTCTCAGAATGAATAGAACCTCTGACACCCCTGTTTATATCTGTCAGCCAGGACTCCCTAATTGGACCAGGTTAACAACTCCAGTCAGGGATCTCATATTCTATGAGGTCCATCCGGCTGACTTTGCTGTGATGACTACATTATCAAGAATGAGGGGTGAGAATAGTAAGGACAAACCGCACAGATTGGAAATCTTTTATATAGAAGGTAAAGATTGATGTTTTTGAGGATATAACAAGCAGAGCAGATAAAGGGATAGCAGTAGATGTGGTATCTTTGGATTTCCAAAATACATTTGATAAGATGCCACATAAAAAAATTACTGCACAAGATAGCTTCACAAGATAGCGAATAAGAATGGCTCACTCACGAAAAACACAGTCGGGCAAAATGGTTCATTTGCAGATAAGCAAATTGTGACTAACAGAATGCCATAGGGATCAGTGCAAGGGCTACAACAGTTATGATAGTTATGACTTGGGCAAAGAGAAGACTGAATTATAGCCAAATTTGTTGATGACATAGAATTGAGTTGTACAGCACAGAAACAGACCCTTCTGTCCAACTCGTACATGCAAACCAGATATCCTAAATTAATCTAGTCCTATTTACCAGCATTTGTCCCATATCCTTCCCAACCCTTCCTATTATGTACCCATCCAGATGCCTTTTAAATGCTTCCATTGTACCAGCCTCCTCCACTTCCTGGTAGCTCATTCTACACTTGCACCACTCTCTGCAGGAAAAAGCTACCACTTAGGACTCTCTTACACTTTCCCCTGTCAATCTATGCCCTTTAGCTTTGGTCTTGCCTACCCTAGAAAAAAAACCATTGGCAATTCACTGTATACATGCTCCTCATGATTTTTATAAACCCTGAGAGGCTTTCCCCTCAACCTCCAATGCTCCCAGGAAATAGCCCCAGCTTATTCAGCCTCTCTCTCTAGCTCAAACCCTCCAACTCCGGCAACCTTCTTGTGAATCTTTTCTATACCCTTTCAAGTTTCACAATATCTTTCCTTTAGCAGGGATACCAGAAATAAAAGTAGTATTCTGAATGTGTCCTTTACAACCATAACATGACAACCAAACTCTATACTCGATGCACTGACCAATAAAGGCAAGTGTACCAAACACCTTCTTCACTATCCTGTCTACCTGTGACTCCACCTTCAAGGAACTGTAAATTTATACCTCAAGGTCACTTTGTTCAGCAACATTCCCAAGGAGCTGACCATTAAGTACATAAATCCTGCCCTGAATTGTCCTTCTCAAATACTACATCTCATGTTTATCTAAATCACACTCCATCCATCACTCCTTGGCCTATTGGCCCATCTGATTAAGGTCCCATTGTACTCTGAGGTAACCTTTTTCACCGTCCATTACACCACTAATTCTGGTGTCATAAAGGAAGGAAAGGCATTCAAGCCAGTGGGCAAAAATTTTCCAGATAGGGTATGATGTGGGAAAATGTGAGGTTAACCACTTTTACCAGGAAGAATAGCAAAATAGAATTTTATTTAAATGGAAAGAGAATGAGGATTCTGCAGTAGAGATGAATCTTAGTCTACTTGTATACGAATCACAAAACATTAATAAACAGTGAGAACAAGTAATTAGGAACGCAAATTGAATGTTGGCTTTTATTGTATGAGATAAAGAGGGGGAGTCTTCCTATCACTGTGAGGGACATGGTGAGTTCACACCTACAGTGTTGTGTATAGCTTTGGTCTCCTTACTTAAAGAGGGAGAGAGTTGCATTGGGTGCAGTTCAAAGAAGATTCTTTCAGCTTTTTCCTGGGATGAAGGAGTTGCCTTATGAGGAAAGGTTGAAAAGCTTAAGCCTATACTCATTGGAGTTCTGAAGAATGAGTTGTAATTTTATTCATGTCAGATTCTGTTGGGGCTCAATGAGGTAAATGCTCAGAGAATATTTCCATTTGTGAGGGAATCTAGACATTGGGGGAACAGTTTTGAAGAAAAGAATCTCTCATTTATTCTGGATGTAAGGCAGAATTTATTTTCTCCCAGAGGGTCAGTTGTATTTAGATTTTGTTTCCTATTGAAACTACGTTGTTAATTGTGCTCAAGGTAGAGTTAGACAGATTTTTGATTCACAAGGGAGTCAAGTGTTTTGGAAAACTGTAGTTCAGACTTTAGTCAGATGGTATTATTAAATGGGGGAGAAAATGTGACAGACCAAATAGTCAACTTCTGTTCATATTTATTACGATCTTTTGATCCTATGATTATTTGATAAATACAGCTCTTTAAATTATGAAGGCACCTGATGAAGGTACATGATTGGAAGGCATAAATACAACATAGTCTCAAATAAATCTAATAAGGAAGTCAGGAGAGCCATCCGTACTCAAACAATTGTCAGAATGTGAAACTTGCTACCGCATTGAGCAGGGGAGGCCAATAGTATCAATGCATTGAGGGAGAATCTAATCGAAGATACAGTGATTGGAGTAAATTAAATAGTTGGGATGGAGGCTCATGTGGAGCATAAATGATAGCACAGGCAGGTTAGGCTGAAAGGATTCCACTGCTGCATTGATTGATATGCCTCTGAGCAGGTACTGGTGATTAGGGCTTAATGAGGTCGGCACGATCAAGTTAATGAGATATTCCGTAGAGCTGAGCACAAGGCAGGAGAAAAGCGTGCTTTGAAATTGACTGGATGGCTATCAATGACTCGCTGATATGTATCTTTGTTTTCAAGAATGCTCACATCCAGTAGAAAAATATCATTACCATAATACGCACAACATACTCTACAGGGCAGTAACAACAAAAAAACCATGGTCTCAGGTGTAAACAGAATGAGGTGTGAGCAAAGATTAGAGAAGGTCTCATGTTTTTCAATCTAAAGGGGGCATTTTTGAACAGGAAATCTCACTGAAGTATGCAAAATATAAAACTGTAATATTAATTATGAATATTAAATTGAGTAAATCATGGAAAACTGGAAGAAAGAAAGATAAGGAAAAAACTGGTGAATTTCAATAAATATTATAACGATGTTCTCTACCCAAAGGACATTCATGGGAACAGCATTACTTATACTACATTATTATTCATTGAGCTGGTAACAACCTGCCACCCAGAATCATGGAATACATGTGCAGCATAAGCCACTAACATCTGATCACTGGCACAACTAAAGAGATCCCTGACTCTGACCTCCTTCAAAGACAATAGAAGCTCATTGACTGTGCACAAGGGAAAATGCAATTGTGTTTTCCAGATGTAAACGGGGAGGGAGCATCCACAGTGTGACTGTAGCCATGCCTCCTTGAGATGGAAGATATCACATTACTATGTTCACTGAAACTCATGTTTAAGGAGGCATCTTAATTCTCTGATTGACATCTCAGGAGGCAGGGATAGCATAGAAAAAGATATCAGTTTCTAAGCTAGTGCTGCCAAATGCAGTGTTTGGCATATAGATGGGTCTACAAAGTCAGACAATAGCAACTTGATGTTGCTGAGTGGTTTGCTACTCAACTAGTACTTGAAATGGTCACCTGGAATTTCTCCACTCTTTCAGGAGAGACATGGAGGGAAGAGTTAAGGTTTTGACTAGCTTGGGACAGATGACCCAGTAGTGAGTGAGAAAGCCCAGATTTTCCAGCACATGATGGAGAATTAGCCACACAACTTGCAGATGGTGTCACTGACCCTGTTCAGAAGCTTGCCTTATTGACAGGCTTAATTAATAATTGGGGGTGGAGAACACTGGAGCAGGGGTTGGAGGATCTTCTCGATCTGAGCCACGTACAGCCAAGGGGGTGGGGGGGGGGAAGGGGGAGGTGGGAATGGGGCTGTCCCATTCTTAGGGACCATATGATTTAATCTGTGTTTTGGAGAGGTCTGATCCTCACAGGGCTGGAACTGGGGGTGTAGGGAGGGAGGCAATGTTGGGTGGTCAGGTAAGAGTCCTGGAAAGCACCTTGATTGCCATGGCGTGACGAAGGTGAGACCTGTGGCATTGGTGAGCAGGATATTAAAGGCCTCAAGTAGGATGGAGAAGGGTTGACAGAGCGATTTGTAGGTTACTGTCCTCCATGGAAGATCAGAGGTTTAGGAGTTGTTTAGAGGCCTAGAAGAAAGCTTATTTGAAGACCTCAACAGGTGAATCAGAGATATTGTTGGAGTGTGAGTGGTATTTTAAAAGGCTCAGTGTTGGGGGTGGTGTGTGTGCGTGCGCATGTGTGTCTGATCAGAGGGTAATATTTGTGATGCAGGTATACTGGATCCAACTATATGGAAAGTCACCTAAGCACGGGAACAAGGAACCTTCACTTTCACAAAGCTTACAGGTACCTTCGGACCCTGGAAAACATGCTTCCACAGTTAGGTTGAAATTGTGAATAAACACATAGCATGTCTATCAATTTCAATATCATTTAAAATATTATTATATAATAGCATGCAATTTATCATCATAATATTTAAATACTCAATCATTCTTCTGGAGCAAGTTGGTCTCCAGTCCCCTTCTACACATTTATTTAGGATTGGGTGGGTTGGAAGCTGGCTGGATTGGATCCTATCAGATCTAAACCTGACAGCTCTTGTTTTTTGTTATTAAACCTCCCCATTGCCCCATTGCCTTTAATAAAGGTTATGTTTAAATACCAAAGAATGAATTTTCAGACACATCTACTAATTATTCATAATTTCAGGCCTCGGTTCATTTGGAGTATTCAAAACACATCAAGATGCTAATTTGGAAATGTTAAGGCATTAGAAAAAATGAGCAACGATGGGTTAAATGTGGGATAATCCATCCTTGAGCTTTAAACGTTTTCTTTTTTTTCAGAATTACATGCTTCCTTATGATCTATGCCATGTTCTGCTGTGAAACGTCAATGCATTACGAAAAATGTGACACATAGTATATTTTATTTCCTTGCAGGTCAGCACCAGGCACTGTTCCTTTTGCTTTTATTCTTTTTACAAGTTGAACTTTTGATTTGCTCAGATTAGTGTTCCCTTTTACCTTGAACTAAAATTAAAAATGAATACGTACACATCAGAGGAAGTAGGTAGTTGTCCATTGACCCACAGCTGTTAAAGAGAAGTCTTACGATGTAACACATCACAGTAAATGACAGGGAAAGACAGGCAATTCGAGAAAGTGCAAGTAGATTCAAAAATCCCACTGCACAGTTCTCCTAATATTAAACTAGCCTCAAGATGGCATCAACTGTTCCTGTGGCAATTAGGGTTTAATGAAGCACCATGACACGTGCTTTTGAAGTAGAGTCAATGTTGCAGTCAACTTCTGCCTAAAACATATTTGATAACTTTATCATTAAAATGATGTTGTGCAGAGAGGTTAAAGTCTTTGATTCGCCAAATTTTCAGTTCCATTCCTTCCACATTTTCCCAATTAAAAATTGGTTGTTGTAAAATTTGGCAGCATTCTTTTGCAGAAAGTAAAATCAATATATCAACATACTGTTCAGCATAAGCATTCTGGAGATTTCAAGTATTTCTTCCCTCCTTCCTTTCCAATCAGTAGTCAGCCTGAATTTCTGCTTGGCTGACTATGAATTTATGAAATCGACCTGCAGTTGACAGGAAAGCCATTAAAGAAAGGACTTTGGCAGTTTGAAATGTCAGAAAAATTACTGAACAAGACAGAGAATGAAAAGGACAAATACCTCAGCTCGGGGGCCTAAAACATACTGAGATTTTGTTTTTGGTTGAACTGCTATTAGTAATGGAAAAATATGTAAATTACAGAGGACAACTTGTACATACTTTCAAGTCCTGCCAGAAAATCAGTCAGAAAAATGCACATGCCACAAGCAGGGAAATTGGGAAAACCATAAATAAATTGCTATCATGGGATCAACTGATGCTGCATTTATCATCAGCCCGTGCAGCATTTTCACTTTTAGAAACTTTATTAACATCCTGAGGAAAGAGAGCAATGGCAGAAACAGCTCTCCAAGTAAAGCTGTAAGCTATCTGTTGGTTATTTGCACTGCATGGATTGAATTTCCATTATTTCCAAAGCATTGAAACAATCACTTAAAAGTTTTTGTCAGTTACCTTCACCTTTGTCAATTATTTTTATCCATGTCAATTATTTGAGTCATATATATCATACAGTTCATTCTCAAGTGTATAAATAAATTATTTTCCAAATAATTATTCATTCATCAGTCTTGTTGCTACCATTTTCCAACATTAATGATTTTTCAATTGTAATACATTGTTTCCAGGATCTAACTTGTCTTATGGAGAAAATAAAACTCAGCGATACATAATCTTACATAAGACTATGAATTATTGTATCACCATAGGTAGAGGATTGGTTAGCAGACAGAAAACAGAGAGTCGGAACAAATAGGTTATTTTCAGGATGGTAATGTAAAACAAGTGGAGCGTGCAGGAACCAGCATTTGGGTCTCAGTCATTTAGAGTTTCTATTGATGACTAGAATGGGAGGACCAATTGTAATGTATTCAAATTTGCTGATGAAACAAGCCCTTAAGGGAATATGGAAAGGGATTCAGAATAGTGGAGTGATTGGGCAGAAAGGTGATAGATGAGCTGTATACACTATGTGTGAATGTTAAATGATCTGTTTTGGAGACCAGTAAATTAAATTGAATTAGCTTTATTGTCACATATACTCAAATTAGTGCAATGAAAAATTTATAAGTCACCACATTGCAGCACCATCTTAGGTACAAAGGTATCTAGATTCTTAAGAAAAATTACTTAGGAAAAATAAATTAGAAAAGTAAAGAATGGTTGCATTCATTTGAATTTAGATATCCTTCTACACCAGTCACAAGTAATACTTGCAGGTACAACAAGAAATGGGAATTCAAATGATTATAGGTATTTATTACAAAGAGTTTGGGTTTTAGAGTACATCAGGAAGGGAGTCTTGCTGCAATCATATAAAGCCATGGTGAGGTGACGCTTTGACCATTGTGTAAATTGCTCCAGACTGAAATAATTACCTTCAGGGGGTTGCAACAAATGTTCAATGGTTTGGTCAGGGTGTCCTCTGGGACACCCTGACCAAACAACCCAACCACCCCGTGGCTCAACACTTAAACTCCCCCTCCCACTCCACCAAGGATATGCAGGTCCTTGGACTCCTCCATCGCCAGACCATAGCAACACGACGGTTGGAGGAAGAGCGCCTCATCTTCCGCCTAGGAACTCTCCAACCACAAGGGTTGAACTCAGATTTCTCCAGTTTCCTCATTTCCCCTCCCCCCACCTTGTCTCAGTCAAATCCCTCGAACTCAGCACCGCCTTCCTAACCTGCAATCTTCTTCCTGACCTCTCCGCCTGCACCCCCACTCCAGCCTATCACCCTCACCTTGACCTCCTTCCACCTATCACATTTCCAACGCCCCTCCCCCAAGTCCCTCCTCCCTACCTCATTCCTGCTCCTCGGATGCTGGCTGACCTGCTGTGCTTTTCCAGCAACACATTTTCAGCCCAGAGTCCCATGATGACAAGTGGGCCATTTTGGATGGAGACAATAATTCTTTTTGCTTAGAAAATTGCGAACATTCACATTACACAAGAATCATTGAGCATATTCAAACTATGTTCAAATTTCACACCATTATGGGAATTAAACAACATTGTGAGGAGATAGAGTTCATGTAGAAATTGAGACAGGATCTTATTGAACATACACTCAAAGGTAGATACTATCTATTCTTGGTCTTCTTTCTTATGGTTTAGATTTCTACATATTTATCTCAACTTCGATGATTTGTTTTGCTTCTGCATTAGCTGTGATTATGTAACTGAAGCCATGGGAACATTAGAACAATGGCTACAATGACTGAATAAACAAAATTTTGATCTGGGTGGAGAGCTTTTCCCATTGGAAACCACACTGAGTATAATGGGCTCATTTTGTATTGTTTTTCTACCATTCGTTTTGTTGTCTGGCAAATCCTGGGACCAAATCTACAACTATTCAAATTCAAATCTCCCCCTGTTATCAGAGGTGGCTCTGAGGGGTCTCTCCACGTCTTCATACTTATAGTCCAAAAATAACTTCAAGATGTATTTTCATATCAGTTTGTCCCATTAATCATAGCAGTTTTAATAGATGAAAACTGACTCAGCTCATTTAAAAAAAAACTTTTTTAAAAGTATTATCTCTCCCCTGATGTTGCTCAAAAGGAAATTGAAAACATTTTCCTTGTTTTGCACTCTGTATATTCCTCTTCTTTTACCCCTAAATACTCAGTTGTCCTGCTGTATGACTTCCACCTCTCTTTCTGTTCCATCTCCATATGCCTCTCTGACAAGTTTTTAGTCTCTACGCCTGTCTCTTTGACCCAAGATTTGATTGTGCTTAACATTGAGTGAGATTGTCATAATTAGCATAGGATTGTTTAAAAACTAAGAACCTTTAGTACCAATGGCTGTGCCGTATCAATGAAAATAGCAGTCAGAGAGTTTTAAAGAGAAATCAGAAAATTGTGTCCCTGATCTACAGGAAGATAATTACATAGCAAAACCACCATGACATTTCTAAAAAATAATAAATAAATGCATAAATTGAATGTGACGTTAAATACTACGTAAGTTAACAGTGTTCCTTACAACTCTGCTTATATAGATAATTGTAACATAAGGCAAAATGCCGATGTACGGTAAAACAATGAATGCACAGGCTGGTGGAAATACAAACAGTGATGACTTCAGACTTAATGTCTCTGTCTAAGAGACCTCAGTTTGAAAATGTTAAGATCATAAGACACAGGAGCAAAAATTAGGCCATTTAGTCCAAGTCAGCTCCATCATTCAATCATGGCTGTTAAGATTCTCAAACCTATTCTCCCACTTTCTCCCCATAACCCTTGATCCCCTTGATACTCAATAAACTATCTATCTCAGTCTTAAATATACTCAATGACTTGGCCTCCACAGCCTCCCATGCTAATGAATTCCATAGATTCACAACTCTCTGGCTGAAGAAGCTTCTCATTATCTCCATTCTAAAGGATCTTCCCTTTACTCTCAGGCTATGCCCTTGGGTCCTGGTCTTTACTATCAATGGAAACATCTTCCCAACATCCGCTTTATGCAGGCTATTCAGCATTCTGTATGTTTCAATTAGATTCCCCCTCATCCTTCTAAACTCCATCGAATATAGATCTAGAGTCCTCAAATATTCATCATATGTTATGCTTTTAATGCCTGGACCATTCTCATGAGCCTTCACTGAACACCCTCCATGGCCAATACATCCTTTCTGAGATGTGGGGCTCAAAACTGCACACAATACTCCAAATATGGTCTGACCAGAGCTGTATAGAGCCTCAGAAGTACATCCCTGCTTTTATATTCAAATTCTCTCAAAATAACTGCCATCATTGCATTTGCCTTCCTAACTACTGACTCAACCTGCATGTTTACCTTGAGAAAATCAATGTTATCTATCTGGATTTCAAGAAGGCCTTTGACAAGGTGCTACTGTAGTTACCTTTATTCAACTATAATACCGTTACCTCTGATTCTATCTTCTCCCTTTCAAATTGCAAAGCAAATTCAATCATGTTATGATCACGGATTCCTAAGGGTTCCTTTACCTAAGTTCCCTTATCAAGTCTGCCGTGTTGCACCGCACTAAATCCAGTCCTGTATTGCCTGCTTCCTGTGGGCTCCACCACAAGCTGCTCCAAAAAGCCTTCTCGTAGACATTCCACAAATTCCTTTTCTTCCTATCCATTGCCAACCTGATTTTCCAAGTCCACCTGCATATTGGAGCCCTCTATGATCACTGTAATTGTGCCTTTCCTACACATCTTTTCTATCTCCTGGTGTGTCTTGCGGCCCGGCTCCTGACTACCATATAGAGGCCTGTACATAACTCCAACTATGTTTTTTTAACCTTTTCCTCAATTCTACCCACACAGATTCTACACCATCTAACCCTACTTTGTTTCTTACTGTAGATTTAATTTTATTTCTTATTAATAAGGCAACCCCACCCCCTCTGCCCACCTGCCTATCTTTTCGATAGGATGTATATCCTTAAATATTCAGCTCCCAATCCTGATGCCCTTGCAGCCACAACTCCGTGATGCCCACCGCCTCATACCTGCCAATTTTGATCTGCGCCACAAACTCATTTACTTTATTCATTATACTATGCCGAGAGTGTGGTGCTGAAAAGCACAGCAGGTCAGGCAGCATTCCTGATGAAGGGCTTATGCCCGAAACATCGATTTCCCTGCTCCTCGGATGCTGCTTGACCTTCTGTGCTTTTCCAGCACCACACTCACGACTCTGATCTCTAACATCTGCAGCCCTCATTTTCTACTTATTCCTCATGCTGTGTGCATTCAGATATAACACCTTCAGTCCTGTATTAATCGCCCCTCTTCTCATGTCTGGCCTGAATTTGTGCATAAGAAGCCATTAAAAATGTTTGAAATTCTGCAAAGTGGCACCAAGTTGATAGCACATTAAAAGTGAAATCGACATATAACGTGCTCGGCCGAATGTTTTAGCCGGGAGAAAACGAAGCAAATGAAGCAAATGAAGTAAAAGGGAATAATGAACTCCATGAGGAAGCATTTAAACTGTTGGGGTTAACAAATATCAAAATGCACAAAAGTGTTCCTTTCCTATTTTTTACAGCCACTCAATAAGGTTTAGCTTCCTTGAAATACATGAATGCTCTATTTTGATTTGGCAAGTGCCATTCCTGTTTGTATTTTTGGTTCTGATAACTTTCTGAATCAGCAACCCCAGGTCACTAAGGTCATTGTTTGACTCTGATGAAAAATGACAATTCTGTTGAGGGATGCAGATCTGTGCCCGTTCAAGTGCTGAAATTTATTGAATGTATTCGTCTTATTCTTGGTTCAGTTGGTTGCTGCCTGAGGTGCCTGGTTCAGCCATCATTTCCTGTAGTCTCCTTTGTCACACTCGAATTCAAGCACTGATCGACTGTCCTTGTACAAGGCTTTGGTTAAAATGGGTTATCATAAATTTGACGGCCAGTGTTATGAATTATAAAGCTCACTGGCAACAAACGAATTTGACTGCAGTTAAGCCGTCACCTTCCTGAGCAAAGACAAATCGGCTGACTGGAATAGGTTAGCAGCAGGTTAACTGCAGCGATCAGCTTAAAGCTCTCAGTGGATTTGGAGACTCAGCATGATTGCTTCAGTTTTAGAACAAGCGAACCATAAAAAACCGTTAAAGTTCAGCAGGAGGCCATTCATCCCGTCATGTCTGCACTGGCTGAGCAAACAGTACCTGTCCTTTCTGAACCAGCACTTCCCAGGATCGGGTCTGTTGTCTTGCCAGTTACACCACTTCAGGGGAAGAATCAGGTTCCTTTGAAATGTGTTGAGAGTTTCTGCCTCAACTGTCAGTCTAGGCAGCGAATTCCAAACACCCACCACCCTCGAGGGGTAACGCTTTTCCTTACGCCCTTCTATTAGTCATCTTTAACCTGTGCCCCAGATAATAAATCTCTCCAGTAGGGGAAACAAGCCTTCCCTGTGTTAGAAACGAAAATCGCTTCTCAATAATCGCTCTAGACAAATTCAGGAAAACAAAGTTTTATTAACAAGTCAAGTCTGCAGAGTCGGGCACCCTTAAAGAAAAGGCGCGCTGAGGCTTACAAAGTCTCCATTATTTATAGGACAAGTCCCTCCTCTCCTTGGCTCCAACAAGCCATGAGGTTCACATTCTTAAAAACATCATTATTTTTATCACAAAGACTGCAACAAAAGGCTCCAGAGTCTCCAAAGTTTGTTGTTTTTCTCACCCTGTAGTCTTATCAGTCAAAAGCTTTAATCTTGAAACAGATGTCTCAAGTCGTACTCCCATCCTGGAGTCTTATCAGCGAAGGACTCATCCTTCTCTGCTGTGTGAATGGCTTCATTAATCAAGAGCCTGCATGCTTTTACTATAGCTCACAAATTGTCAGCATTCTGCACAATTTAAACTACTCTACTTTTGAGTATATAAAATGGTTGTTAGAAAAGAAACAAAGGTTTTGTCTTTTATTATAGATCAGTCTGTGGTCCAGGCACATCTTAAAGTTTAAACCGAAATTACCTCTTACACCTGTCCACTTTATCCGTGCCCCTCATTATTTTGCACACTTCAATCAAATCACCTTTTAACCTCCTCTGTCCAGATGATATCAACCCTAGCCTATCTAATCTTTCCTCATAACTGCAATTTTCAAATCTTGTCAACATTCAAGGAAATCCCCTCCATACTCTAGAACAATATGGTCCTTCCTGGAACATGGCGACTGGAACTGTACACAAGATTCCACTGCCTAACCATTGTCTTACACAGTGCCAGCATTGCATCCTTGCTTTTGTATTCAAAAACTTTGCCAGTTCAAGGGAAGCATGCTATCCATTTTCTCTACAACTTACCGAACTGACTTGCCACTTTCAGGGAGCTATAGGGAAATACACGGTAAGATCTCTCACTTCTTCTACCCCTCCCAGTAGTCTTCCTTTTATTGAGTTCATACTGTTTTGTTTGCTTTCCTGAAATGCACAACATTGAACTTCTCTGGATTGAATTCTATTCACCATTTTTATTCTCACTCAACTGGGCCATCAATTTCTTGCAGGCGACAGCCATCCACTTCACTGTCAACTACATGGCCAATTTTTTTGTGTTGTCACAAGTCTCTCAATCATGTCTCCTGTACTTAAGACAAAATCGTTAATATACACCACATACAGCAAAGGGGAAAACACTCAATCCCAATGGACATCACTGAAAATGACTGAATTCATATTAACATCTATTGACCATCATTCTTTGCTTGCGATCACTGAAACATTTTTGGAACCAATATCACAACATCTTCCTATACCATCAGGGCTTTAATATTTCTGACCAGTTTCCATGTGGGACCTTGTAGAAGCCTTACTAAAATCTATCTGGAGACAACATCCTCTACATTACCAGCATCAATCGCTCTTGCTAATTTCTCAAAGAATGCAATTAAATTAGTAAGAGACAAACTTCCCCTAACAAACCATGCTATCCCATTTTAATCTGTGCTATTCCATTTTCCAAGTAAGAGCCAAACGTGCCTCTCACTATTGATTCTAGTTACTTGGCAGCTGTAGAGGTCAGACTGACACTAATTATTTGACCAACCCTTAAAATGTTTTTGAGTATAATACTTACAATCCTCCAGTCACTCACCTGTATCTACTGAGTATTCAAGGATGATCTTCAGAGTAACTGTTATTTCCTCTCTAGTTTCCTTTAACTGTCTAGCACACAATTCATCCAACCCTGGTGTTTTATCTCCCTTGCATGAGGTCTTTCCCTTCATTACTTTCCCTCTCATTGTGTTTATGTTATCTTCTCTCCATCTTGGTGAAGACAGAGAGCTGTCCCACGTGTTTTACATCCATGCTCAGCAAGTTACCAGGTCCAACTCTGATAGACCCCAACTCTGCATTGCAATCAGGTTTCAGAGCATCCACAAGGTGGGATGTGTCATGGATAGCATGTTTAGGGAAGTAGTCACACAGCAGGCTAAGACTTTATAGATAGGAAGGGAATGCTGACCACCGGGCAGAGCAAGAGAGCTAGTCAGGCAAGCAGTGCAAGAGCCTTCAGTGTTTCTTCCCCTTCAAAATAGATAAACCACTTTGGATACTGTTTGGAAACTAGTCTCTCAGGGGAAAGCAGCAATGGCCAAATTTGCTGCATCACATTTGGCTCAGCTGCATAGGGTAAAAATATTGAGAATACAATAATCATGGAGGATTCAATTGTAAAGGGAATAGATGGGGTTTCTCTGGCCGTAAAAGGGACTCCAGGATGGTATGTTGTCTCCCTGGTGTTGGGGTCAAGTATGTCTCAGAGTGGCTACAGGACATTCTGGAGAGAAAGAATGAACAGCCAGTGGGTGTGGTACACACTGGTGCAAATTACATTGGTAAAAAGAAGGGATGAGGTCCTAAAAGCAGAACGTAGGGAGTTTGCAAGTAAATTGAAAATCAGGATCTAAAGGTAGTGATCTGGAAAGTCCAGAGATGAGGTTTCTGAGGTGTCTACATGGTTCCTATCACTACCCTGTCTCCTTGTGGAAAGGGACACCTGGAGTACCCATCAGGCTGCCTTCCCATGCATTCAGTCCTGAGGATAGGCCGATGGAGTTCAGATATAAGTAGCTCTCCAACAGACCCTAGGGCTGCTGAACCTAGCACTCATGGCAGCTGCCAACCTGCCCATGGAGGCTGCCAGATGGACGTATTCCACTGCTTCAGCTTCTGGGTAATGAGGGCCATTAGATTCCCACATACCTGTCTGCCATTCCTGCCCCTCCAAATGTATGTGGATGAAGTCCCTGACTGCTGCCAGCTCAGCGCTCTCTCCTGCTTGCAGCTGAGCAAGCCTGGCCTCTGGCGGTCCTCTGACTGACAGTGGTCTGGGGCATTTTTCCCTCAGAGAGCTGCAGAACTGTCGTAGTGAGGTGCTCACCAGTTTGTGTATCCAAACCTTCTAAGCCTGGTGGGGGATGCAGGAGGCAGCTTTTGTCTCTGAGTCCTCCGTACTCTCATCCTGCTATAGGAAGAACCAATCGTTTCTCTGGTTGAGTGGTGGACATCTCTCTAGCACTTACCAGACAAAAGAGAGAGAAAGCATTGCAGCTATGGATAGATGCTACAATGTAATCCTATACTTCCTCAGTGGTCTGTAAGTGCCTTGGAGAGGTGCCATGATAATTGTGAGCTGTTGGCCAACTACTGGATACCGATGTCTATGGATGAGGGTATTTGTGGCTAGTGTCCATGGATCGTAGCCTGATATGTTGTTTGCTTGAATATGCACATTGAGAATTCGCATCACCAAACTTGATTGGCACATTTTTAAAATAAGAAGCTGCATATTGATTTATGCAGCATAAATAAGTTGTTCAAAATGCTATAATCTTCCTGCATTGGCAACGTGCTGCTGTCAAGTCAAAAACCTGCCATGACACTCAGCAACTATATTAAAGATGCAGCAAGTTTCTCCTAACGTCAAGATAGCCTTCGGTGAACCTCTTGCCCAATGTTGCCACAAATATCACCATAGCCCAGGTCACTCATGTACTATTAGATTCTGCCCATAGGCACGTTTATATTGTCGGAAATACACCAGTCAATGTGTGTTCAGCAAGCAGCACATAAGCAGATAAACCTTTTATATGATGTTGATTTGAAAACAATTAATGCCCAGGACACCGTACGAACATAGAAGATAAGAACAGAAATAGGCCATTTGGCCCTTCAAACCTTCTCCACCGTTCATTATAACCATGGCAGATTATCCAACTCAGTACTCTCTCCGCTTTCTCCACATACCCTTTGATCTCTTTAGCCCTAAACACTGTATATAACTCATTCTTATTCAATGATTTGGCCTCAAATACTTTTAATGGCAGAAAATTCCACTTGTACACCATTCTCTGTGTAAAGAAATTTCTCCCATCTCAGTCCTAAATGGCCTATGACATATCCTTAAAATGTGACTCCTGGTTATCAGGAACATCTGAAAATGTGTTGCTGGAAAAGCGCAGCAGGTCAGGCAGCATCCAAGGAACAGGAGAATCGACGTTTTGGGCATAAGCCCTTCTTCAGGAATGAGGAAATTGTGTCCAGCAGGCTAAGATAAAAGGTAGGGAGGAGGGAATTGGGGGAGGGGCTTTGGAAATGCGATAGGTGGAGGGAGGTCAAGGTGAGGGTGATAGGCCGGAGTGGGGTGGGGGCGAAGAGGTCAGGAAGATGATTGCAGGTTAGGAAGGCGGTGCTGAGTTCGAAGGATTTGACTGAGACAAGGTGGGGGGAGGGGAAATGAGGAAACTGGAGAAATCTGAATTCATCCCTTGTGGTTGGAGGGTTCCCAGGCAGAAGATGAGGCGCTCTTCCTCAAACCGTCGTGTTCATCTACCTTATCTAGTCCTGTTAGAGTTTTATGGGCTTCTTTGGGATTAGGTTAGATTACCTATAGTATGGAAACAGGGCCTTCAGCCCACACTGAATCTCCGAAGAGTAATGCACCCATACCCCTACTCTATATTTACCCTTGGCTAAAGCACCTAACACTATGGGCTATTTAGCATGGCCAATTCACCTGACCTGCACATTTTTGTGATTATGGGAGGAAACCCAAGCACATACAGGGAGAATGTGCAAACTCCACACAGTCAGTCAGCCAAGGCAGGAAGCGAACCTGAGTCCCTGGTGCTGTGAGGCAGCAGTGATAACCACTGAGCCACCGTGCAACCCATTCCCCCTCATTCTTCTGAACTCTAGTGAATGTAGCTCCAACTGACCCAGTCTCTTTTTATATGTCAGTCTTGCCATCCCACGAATCAGTCTAATAAACCTTTGTTGCACTCCCTCTATAGCCAGAACAATTTCCTTCGATAATGAGATCAAAACTGAGGTATGAGTTTTGATGCTCCAGGTGCAGTCTCACCAAGGCCCTGTGAAATAATCGCAAGACACCCTGCTTGTGTGTACTTGAATTCTCTTGCTATGAAGGACAACATACCATTTACCATCTTCACTGCCTGATGCAGCAACATGCTTCTTTTCAGTGATTGGTATACAAGGACACCCAGGTCTCATTGCACCTCCCCCTTCCAGTCTATTGCCACTCACATTATAATCTGCATTCCAATTTTTTGCTACCAAAGTGGACAATCTCACATAATTCATCAGCCAAGCATTTGCCCACTCACTCAACTTGTCCAACTCACACAGAAGCATCTCTGCATCCTCCTCACAATTTACCTTCCTACCCAGCTTTGCGTACCTGCAAACTTGGAGAGATTACATTTTGTTCCCTCATCTAAATCATTAAAAAGATAATGTGAATGGCTGTGTCCAAGCACTGATCACTGCATTACCCCTCTAGTCATTGCCTATGACTTGGAAAAAGCCAGTTTATTTTTCCTACTCTTTGTTTCCTGTCACCTGGGATAATTCCCATGTTTCTGTTCAAAATAGTGCCAAAAGATATTATACATTCATCCAAGTTTGCTGATGGTACATTTGGTTTGATGGCTCATTTAAAATTAAGTACTTCTGACTTGTATTGAAACATCAGCTATGATTTTTAGACATTTTCAAACTAACTTGTTCAAAAATATCATTATACACCTCTACAGCACATAGGACTTAAACACCTTAAGAGCCTTCTTAGCCTCGATTTTTAAGCTTGAGCCCTTGAGTGGAATGAGAATCCAGAACCTTGTGATTCAGAGGTAAATACCAACTGAACTATGTTGATTTAGAAGCTAAGATGTAACTAAATAGCATAGGCTAAAACTTGAGATAGTGTCAGTTTTTGTTATAGGAGCATATGTTCAGTTCTGTTTTGAATTGAATGCAATAGAATTGAAGCAGCCAAAAAAGATTACATAATCTATCCAGGAGCTGCCTTGATTCTGGAAGGGGTAGTTCTGATGTGTGGGTGGAAGGTATAGGTGAGTGCTAGGGTTTTACGTGGTAGCTTCTCATAGGAAGCACTGCAGTCAACTATGTCATAGATTCAACCTTTATCATCTCCTTTAAGATACAAAGTTTTCTGAGGCTAGGAAACCAACCTTCCTGTTAATAATTATTTGAGTGCGGAAGCAAATAGGTAGCCATCTTTGGAATGGATACACGATCAGTACATTTACCTCAGGCAGATTAGTCATCCTGCCTTGTCCAGTTTTCATCAGAAATGGTCCAATCCAAGAAAGGAAACAACAAACAATGAAGGAAACCAAGATAAAAGGGAAAAAAGAAGAATCTTACATTAGGAAGAGTAGAATTTCTTCATAATAGGTATTTCTGGAAGAGAAGATGTTAAGCGTGTACTTTACCTTTCATCCACAACAGGCTTTCTTGGACTCTTCATGTGAACGCACTGGTTACAAAGGCCCAACAACATCTCTTCTTCCTCAGGCAGCTGAGGAAATTTGGCATGACAGCGAATACACTTGCCAACTTTTATAGGTGTGCCATCGAGAGCATTCTGTCTGGATGTATCACTACCTGGTATGGCAACTGTACCATTCAAGATCGGAGATGGTTACAGAGAGTGGTGAACTCAGCCCGGACAATCACAAAGGCCAACCTCCTGTCTATAGAATCCATCTACCAGGCCCACTGTCAAGGAAAGGCCACTGGCATTCTCAAAGATCTATCCCACCCTGGCAATGTTTTTCTACAACCTTGACCATTGGGGAGAAGGTGCAGAAGCCTGAACACACGCACCAGCCAGTTTTGAAACAGCTTCTACCCTACTGTTGTTAGAATACTGAATGGACTCATAAATTCATAACATTCATCTGTACCTGTGTTTTCATTTTTGTTGCTGTTTACCAATTATTTACTTCTCTATGCTACTTAACTCTGTGATCTGCGTGTATTGCTCACAAGACAAAGCTTTTCACTGTGCCAATAAATTCAATGCAATTCAAGAGTCTTCAACTTTAAGGACTCCACGTGTTGTGTCTTTACCCATTGGTTAGTCTGCGGTGGGCTTGCAAGCTGCACACTCACAAAGCATTTATTTATCGTAATGTCTGCTTCATAACTTATAATGTGATTTACTGTTTAAAATAAAGTAACCCCTGGTATTCATTGATTCCTGATGAGTGACTGATTATTAAACCATGACAGAGGTGAATTGTACTTTAATAGAAAAAACAAGACACATCAATTCTTTCTCTGTCCATAGATTTTGCCTTATTAGTTGAGCATTTCCAGCATTTCTCATGTTGTATTTCAGATCTCCAGCATCTGCTGCATTTTACTTTTGATCCAACAAATTGGTATTACAGGGTAATGATAACATCCTTGGACATGAAACCTTTCAATTGAAATGTATATATCAACAATTCATTTGCCTATACAATCGTTTCCTAAAGCCTTCAGTGTCTGGTTTATTCTTACATACAGCACTTTCCTCGATTCATCTTACTCAACTTACTTATCAATTGCAGAATTAGAATCTTATTATACCTATGCCTTTTTGTCTGAAGTCAGCTTTCAGCTCAAGTAACACAGCAGTAGTCCGATAAACTCAATAGAATCAGTAGTCCATTTAAGATTGTCTGATAAGAGTACAGCTTGATAACATTGACTTTTTTCTCAACCATTACGACCCCAGCCTATTATTTCTTAGGTTGCTGTATCTTAGATAAGATCAAACACTGGTTAAGGTCAATGTTTCTTTTGGAAAAATTGATTACATCTTGTCTGTGTCTCCTATACTTGATTATGTCTTCTGCTGGCCATTTCATGTTGTAAATCACATCTCTTATCTAAACTTGTTAATAAGTGTTGAAGAGTTGCACCAATTGCTTTCCTTCATCCTTCCACAAGTGTCACAGTGAATCATTGTCTCCCTATATTTTCTTTGGGAAATCAATAAGAGTTTCTATTAATTTTGGACTACAGTTAGAAATTCTCCACAATTTATAAAGATAGTTGACATATTATGGATTGGTACTGTATTGCCTTTTGTGTAAGTAGGCTCCCTGCCAAGTCCTATGTGTCTGATACATGTTCACAAAAGATAAGGAATGACAGGAAAAAAAGAATTGGTCCTTGCTACATGCCTCAGCCAGAGATGGAATGACCTCTGCGTGCAATCAATTATGTTAGCTTTCTCCCTAATCCTCTCATTGCTCTATCCCACCGCCTCAAATCCCCAGAAATGTCATCTCCTGGAAACTTAGAGAGTGGTGAGCCTCTCAAATGATGGACCAGAAAAAAACTGATGAGGCCAAGTCATAGACAATCTTTCAGAAACAAATGGATAGATTTATGTACATTAAAGGTGATGGGAAGAGAGCAGGAATGTGGGTATTGAGATACAGGATCAGTTACGGTCATAGGCTTGAGAGACCGAGTGGCTAATCCTGACCCTCTTTAGTTGTTTCTATGTGGTGCAAAACAAAACTGGGAAAATATGTTTCAGACAACTTTGGAAGAGGTCCTGGGAAATTTCTCTCTCACCTTCAACACAATGGAATAAGTCTATTCTGTCTCTAAATAAAGATAAAGAATTTGCAATAAAACTGCTACTTTATTGATAGTGAAATCAGTATAAAATTTAAAAGGTGCGATCGGAGTAAACAATGGCTGATGAGAATATTTCCTCCT
This sequence comes from Chiloscyllium plagiosum, assembly GCF_004010195.1. NCBI lineage: Eukaryota > Metazoa > Chordata > Chondrichthyes > Orectolobiformes > Hemiscylliidae > Chiloscyllium > Chiloscyllium plagiosum. Next base: position 57,214,710 of record NC_057727.1, on the reverse strand, counting down.
TGTGCTGGCTTATAGTAGGTCTTATGTTGTTGGCATGGAACTTTTACCAAATCAGATTCAATAGTATATTGGCGCTAACAGTGTAAAGAATTAAGGACTTGCTGTTCTTGTGTGAATCTGAAATGGACATACCAATTGAGAGTGATCAGGGTTGATCACTGACTGTTGTCTGAAATAAATCCCATTTTCTGACACAAGTTCTGAATTTTGCTTTTTATCCATTTTAATTGAGTCAGCCAGCATTTATTGCCCATTCTTAATTACCCAGAAGGCAGTTAAGAGTTAACCATGGTAGGTCTGGAGTTACATGTAGGTCAGAATGTTCCCCACAGGATATTGGGGAATCAGATGGGTTTACCCCCAGCAAACAACAATGCAGTCAACATTAGACTTTTAATTCCATATCAGCTGTGGTTGGATTTGAACCTATGTTAACAGAATATTGCTAGGACCAGCAGTCTTGTGATAATCCACTGGGCCACCACCTTTCCACACACTGCTTTGCTTTGCTTTTCTCCTTCAAATTCCTTCAAATCTCTCTCAATTTCCTTCAAATGTCTTTTGAATTTACGTAACTCCAGAGAAGACAGAGCTGTTCCCTTCACTCTGAAAATGAGCTGATTCTTCAAAAACCAGCTGGAGTATTGAGTGCCACAAAGACCATTTGGCCTCAGAGGCCATTACTGGTCTGGGGCTGAGAGACAGCAACTAAACTTATTCTGTCTGCGTTTGGCTAGTTAATCTAATTCCCAGTAAAGATGTTTTAAGAATCAATTCACAGGATGTGAATACCTCTGCCAAAGCCGACATTTGTTACCCTCCCAATTTGCCCTTGAGTGAGTAGCGCTGAGCCACTGTCTCGAACTGCTGTCATGTAGTTACACCCACTGCATGCGATTTTCTTGTCCATCATAGCTCAATTATTTCACTCACTGGGTTAGTTACATGGTCATTCAAATTTGCTTCTGCACAGATTTCACACATGATTGTCTAAATGTTGGTTATATTTGGTTAAGCCAGCAGCTTTCTCTTATATATGAATCTTCTGAACAGTTGATATAGGTCTACATGTATAAAATTATAAGGAGGCACAGATAAGGTAGACAGGAAGGACCCTTCTCCTTGGTAGTGGGATAAATGACCAGGGATTCAGACTTTAAAATCAGTGGCAGAACATTCCGAGTGGGTGTGAGGAAATTTGTTTCATCCAGAGATTGCTTAGAATCTGGAACTCACTGGCATAACGGTGGTGGAGGCAGACACATTCTTAACATTTGAGATGTATTTGAATGCAGGCACAGTTACAATGTTTAAAAGACACTCAGGTAAGTACATGAATTGGAAAGTTTTGAGGGGATATGGGCCAGTAACAGGCAGGTGGGGCTAGTTTAGTTTGGGATTATGTTCGGCATGGACTGGTTGGACCGAAGGGTCTGTTACTGTGCTGTATAACTCTATGACACTGCCAAGGCATGCAAGGCTATAGGCCAAATGTTGAAGAATGGGCTTAGAATATTTAGGTGGTTGTATTTGACCTGTACAGACTTGATGGGCCGAACAGTCAATCTTTGTGCTTAATCTGTGAATCTGTGACTTCAATGGCTTTCCAGTGCAAGGCTCCATGACATGGCCTACATGTTGCAAAATAATGCACCCCAATTCAGTGCTACTCCATGCCTGAACACTATTGTGTAGACTATCAGTGACTGGGAGAGTTTAGTGAGATGTGTTGCCAACGTGCTACAAGCACTAAAATGCTCCTCCAAGCTATTACACATAAAGTTCTCAGAGGTGCTGTAATGCAGTCCTGGTACAGGCTGCGCTCCAGAACAATTAGCTTTCGTTTTATTCCTTCTTGTATGTGAGCATTCTTTCACTCATCCATGTTTGTCCTTCAGGTGATGGTGAACCAGATTCTTGAACAGTCCGGCAAAGTTGTTAGGAAGAGAATGTTGATTCAGCAACAGTGAAGGAATGGTGATCTTGTTTTAAGTCTAGCTGTTACTGTGTGGTCAGGGTGGCAGCTTGTAGCCAGTCACGTTCCTATGTGTCTTCTGTCCTTGTCTTTCTGGATGATAGAACTCATGGGTTTGGAAGATCCTGTCATGCAGCTGACCTTGGAACTCAAACATGAAGATAGCTTTATTGAGTCTCCAGATATTCCCTTCACAAAAATTCCAGAATGTGAAGTGCACACAATGAAATGGCATTAATACCTCATGCCTTATTATATTAAACTGCATCTACCATTTTTCCACCCACTTGCGTTAAACTTTTTCCTTTTCTCCCAAGCATAACAAAGTACCCTGCAAGGCATATTGCGAGACGGAAAGGCTGCTTCGTGGATTGTAAAGCATTAGTTCTGATCAAAGCAAATTCATTCAGAAATGCAGTGCACCATGTAATCCTGATGTTTGCTTCATCTAATTATTCCACGTTCACAGACATTCAGGAAAATGTTTGAAAACAACTGGACCTTAGGCAGTTGTTTCCTTTGAACGAATTCTGCATTAACACAAAGCACATAATCCAGTGAATGTGGAGATTGCGGTTACATGAAATGGGGCTGTGAGGTACAATTAATACCTTGGATATGTACAGTCTACATCTGAGTATTCACTGTGATTTTAAATAGGCAATGTTTATTTACCCAGTTGGATGACAGGACTAATATCCAGCTCTCATAGTGGCAATACACATGTTGGCTATTTGCTTACATTAATCCTTTCCATCAGCAACATTTTTGATTCTAGTCAGAATCATTCAGCATCTCTGGAGAGGTGCTGGCAGTTGCCATCTTGTCTTTAGCAAGTATGTCTCTGAAGTGGGACCTGACAGTTGTGGGTCAGTGACATCCATGTCACCATTGGGTCTGTTCCTGATAATGGCTGATTCTGTCTGTGCATTCTGATACAGACTGCAAGACAAGATTGTAGGTCATCAATCAAGCTGAGTTGTGCAAGATGCGGGTCTCAAAAAGGTGACATAGCTGTCTTATTCATTTTAGCAAACCCTAGGCTTGGATATAGAGTCATCGAACTCAACTAAGTCCATTCTCCCATCATGTTAATCACCATTAGTACTCTCAATGCATTGTTTACCTCAAAACATCGTCCTTTGCAAAATAAACTACCAACAAAGTTAAGTTTATTTTTATTCATTCATGGAATATGAGCATCACTGGATGAGCCAATATTCAATGCCAGGCAAAAATTTGCAGATTGAGTTGAGTAGGGTCATGCATTTTGATTGGAGGAATCAAAAGATAGACTATTGTTTAAATGGAAGAGAGACTTGCCACAAAATTGCAGCACATTTTGTATTAGCTGTTCTTGTGCAAGAAATGCTTAAAGTAAGCATACAGGTGCGGCAAGTAATCAAGAAGGCAAATGGAATCTGGTCTTTGAAGCGATCGGATTGGAAATTAAATATAAGGAAGTTTTCTTACAATTGTGTAAGGAGTTGGTGACGCTACACCTGGAGTACTGAATACCATTTTAGTCCCCATCTAGAAAAAGGATATACTGGAACTGGAGGCCATTCAAAAGAGATTCAATTGGCTGATTCCCAGGATGAAGGGGTTAACTTATTAAAAATGGTTAAAACATGTTAAACTTTTACTCATTAGAGTTTAGAAGAATAAGGCGTGATCTCATTTAACCATATAGGATTTTGAAGGAGGGCTTTCCAGTTTTTGGGGCTAAGTTTCTCCTTTTGGGGTGTCTTGATCTGGGAGATATAGAATGAGGCACCACTCATTTAAAATTGTGATGAGAAAGAATTCCTTCTCCCAGAGGGTAATGAGTATTTGAAATTCTCTGCTCTGGAGAGTTATGGAGGCTAAGTCATTGAAAGAATTTGAAGAGGCAATTGAATGATTTTTGGAGTATTGGGGTCTTGACGCCTATGATAAGCTGCTATTAAGGAGGCATTGAGGTCTGGGGCAGATGCGCCCTGATTTTGTTGAATGGCAGGGGCAGGCCAAAGGGCTGAATCACCCCCACTTCTGTAGCTATCTCCTATGTTGTTATATCACTAATTGCCCTTGAATTGAGTGGCTTACAGGAACATTTCAGAGGGCAATTACATGTCAATCCTTTGGCTCTGGGTGTGGGTCATATGTAAACCAGACAAGATAAGTTAGACATTTTTTTCTCTAAAGGATATTAATGAAGCAAATGGGTTTAATGACAATCAGCAGTGGTGATTTGCTCACCATTAAGGAGAGCTTTTATCAGGGGATTCCAACCCATGGGCTCAAAGCATTAATCCAGGACTGTGGATAAACGCTCCAGGAATATTATCACCATGCCACAGTCTGCCCAGTAATGAAAATGATAAAATCAATAATAGAATGATAAAAATCAGTAAAATTGACTAATCTGTCCAAAAACTACAGAACTTGTATTTTTATAGCACCATTAATGTAATCTATATAGTTTTCAGCAACTTTATGAATCAAAATTAGACTCCAAGGCACATAAGGACTTCCAAAAGGCCTTTGATAAAGTTCTTCACAGGAGGCTGCTGAGCAAAGTGAGGGCTTATGGTGTTCGAGGTGAGCAACTGGCATGGATTGAGGATTGGCTGTCTGATAGAAGGCAGAGAGTTGAGATAAAACATTCTTTTTCGGAATGGCAGCCAGTGACAAATAGTGTCCCGCAGGGTTCAGTGTTGGGGCCAAAGCTGTTCACTTTATATGTTAATGATTTGATGCTGCAGAAAGATTTAGACAGTTTGGGAAAGTGATCCAGGAAATGGCTGGTGAAATTCAACATAAGCAAATGTGACATTTTGCACTTTGAAAAAAAGAATACAAGCATGGCCTACTTTCTAAACAGTGCAAAAATTCATAAAGCCAAAGTACAAAGGGATCTGGGAGTGCTAGTCCAGGATTCTCTAAAGGTTAACTTGCAGATTAAGTCTGTGATTAAGAAAGCGAATGTAATGTCATTTATCTCAAGAGGGTTGCAATGCAAAAGCAGCAATGTGCTTCTGAGACTTTATAAAGCTCTAGTTAGACCCCATTTAGAATACTGTGTCCAATTTTGGACCCCACACCTCAGGAAGGACATACTGGCACTGGAGCGTGTCCAGCAGAGATCTCAGAGAAACTTACAAGATAATGCATGGCTTAGAAAGGGTGGATGCTGGGAAGTGGTTTCCATTAGGCGGGGAGACTAGGACCTATTGACACAGTCTTTGAATTAGAGGGGGTCAATTTAGAATGGAAATGAGGAGACATTTCTTCAGCCAGAGAGTGGTGGGCCTGTGGAATCCATTGCCTCGGAGCGCAGTGGAGGCTGGAATGTTAAGTGTCTTCAAGGCAGAGACGGATACATTCTTGACCTCGCGAGGAATTAAGGGCTATGGGGAGAGTGCGGGTAAGTGGAGTTAAATGCCCATAAGCCATGATTAAATGGCAGAGTAGACTCAATGGGCCGGATGACCTTACTTCCATTCCGATGTCTTATGATCTTATGGTCTAAGGAGGGATTGAACTGGGTTTTACCTTCAATTTGAAACCCTGATGACAGGATGAAATGAAGATCCCAGATCCGTACTTAACTTAGAGAGCTTTTTCCCGAGAGACACCCTTTGAATTGTCCGGCTCCTTGCTTATAATCCTGTTAAAGATCCTGGATGGTCTTCCAATGATGCTGAGTCTATTCAGAGGGCTGGGAGCTCCAGAAGTTCAGCAGAAAAACGTGGATGGATGGGTACAGCTGAGGCAGCTGGAAGAATGCAAGGTTATCTCAAAATGGAGGGCTGGAAATGAATGCATTTTTACACAGTAGCCATGCAGGCAGGCCCCTCGGAGATGGAAGCCCTCCAGCAGTCGTCCTCTGGGGTTGAAGCCTATGGCTACAATAGGCTGTACATGTCCTACTCCCATTGAATGAGGGAACACTCATTTAAAATTGTGATGAGAAGGAATTCCTTCTCCCAGAATGTAGTGACTATTTGAAATTCTCTGCTCCGGAGAGGTATGGAGGCCAAGTCATTGAAAGAATTTAAAGAGGCAATTGAATGATTTTTGGAGTATTGGGGAGTTGAGGGCTATGATGATCTGCTATTAAAGAGGAGTTGAGTTCCCTATGGTAAGCTATTTCAGAATATACAGAGGCATGGGATTGACAGTGATTTAGCGGTTTGGATGAGAAATTGGCTAGTTGTAAAAATCAGAGGATGGTGGTTAATGGGAAATGTTCATCCTGGAGTTCAGTTACTAGTGGTGTACCGCAAGGATCTGTTTTGGGGCCACTGCTGTTTGTCATTTTTATAAATGACCTGGAGGAGGGCGTAAAAGGATGGGTTAATAAATATGTGGATGACACTAAGGTTGGTAGAGTTGTGGATAATGACGAAGGATGTTGTAGGCTACAGAGAGACATAGATAAGCTGCAGAGCTGGGCTGAGAGGTGGCAAATGGAGTTTAATGTGGAAAAGTGTGAGGTGATTCACTTTGGAAGGAGTAACAAGAATTCAGAGTACTGGGTTAATGGTAAGATTCTTGGTAGTGTAGATGAGCAGAGAGATCTCGGTGTCCAGGTACATAGATCCTTGAAAGCAGCCACCCAGGTTGATAAAATTATTAAGAAGCTGTGTTAGCTTTTATTGGTAGAGGGATAGAGTTTTGAAGCCACGAGGTCATGCTGCAGTGTACAAAACTCTGGTGCGGCCATATTTGTAGTATTGCATACAGTTCTGTTCACCACATTATAGGAAGGGTGTGGAAGCTTTGGTAAGGGTTCAGAGGAGATTTACTAGGATTTTGCATGGTATGGAGGGAAGGTCTTATGAGGAAAGGCTGAGGGTCTTGAGGATATTTTCATTAGAGAGAAGATTGAGACATATAAGATAATAAGAGGGATAGATAGGGTGGACAGTGAGAACCTTTTTCCTTGGATTGTGATGGCCAGCACGGGGGACATAGTTTTAAATTAAGGGGTGGTAGATATAGGACTGATGTCAGAGGTAGTTTTTTTATTTAGAGAGTAGTAGGGACATGGAATGCACTGCCTGCAACAGTAGTAGACTCCCAACTTTCAGGGCATTTAAATGGTCATTGGATAAACGTATGGATGATAATGGAATAGTGTAGATTAGATGGGCTTCACACTGGTTTCACAGATCAGCGCAACATCGAGGGACGAATGGCCTGTACTATGCTGTAATGTTCTATGTTCTATGTTCTATACTGCTCACCTCCATTATAGAAGCAGCCACCCTGTGTGATGGGAACTACAATGTCTCCAGCAAATGGTGGTGAATACACTGAATGGTTCCTAACTGGATTTGGCTGCCTGGCATCTTGAAGCAGCAATAGGAAAGTGCGGGTGACCTCCATCATGCTCCCATCCATCCCACTCTGACTTCATTCCTGCCCAAACTCACATTGGGAAATGTCTGCTCAGAACAACACAAAATCATCCTCACAGATTTCGAAGGACACCTCAAGCCTTAGTTCCAATTATTATTATTGATTTTTATGCCAAAAAGCAGCATTTTTCTTTTTTATTTTATTGCATTGATGAATCCTCAGTTACATGATTCAATGCTGGAATTGTTGTGCACCATTCTTAACCTGTAAGCGGAATACATCCAAGGGCAGAAGTGAGGTTAATATCTTTCCTCACAAGGTTTTGATGATGGATAGCTTTGCTGGCCATGAAAATGTATTTAAGCTGACTGTCAGTTCATTTTGTCAAGATTCAGTGTGAATGCCTCAGCCCTCAGTCAACGCAAAATGCCTTGGGCATATTCAGGCTCATCCATTCATCTAGGCCCATTACCATGGCAACTAGAGCCTTACAGTTACTTGTAGGCAGACATACCTAATTGCATTAGTGATAGTACAACAGCAACGTGCCCGCTCCTTACAAACATGCTTTCACAAATGAACACAATGTCATCTCTAATAAACCAGAATAAATTTGCTCGTTAGAAATTGTCATTTTTTTAAAAAACAAAGACATGAAATGACAGCATTTTTCAGTGGTAGTTGCACACTTATGTAACGTGTCACAATGTAACATAGCCCACCAATAGCTTTTCATTGCATACTGACTTTGTTGAGACAACTCAGCTATCCAATGCCACTGGAGGAGAAACGTACAATTTGTAATTTCAGCCTTAGATCCCTGGAGATACATACTGTATCACCAAAGTAATTAATGCTTTATTAAGTCTATAGCTTAACTGTTTAAACTCTTGATCATACCTGCAAGTAATCAGTGAAGATTGTTATAAAACTTGAAATTCTAATTACTTGCAATGGCAGGGCCAGTGATACAGCACAGAAACAGACCTTTCAGCCCAACTCATCGATGTTGACCAAGTTTCCCAAACTGAACAAGTCCCATTGCCTGCATTTGGCCTGTATCCTTCTAAACCTTTCCTGCCCATGTACCTGTCCAAATGGTGTTTAAATGTTATAATAATACTCACCTCTACCACTTCCTCGAGCAAATTATTCCATACATGGGCCACTTGGGTGTGAAAGCGTTGCCCCTCAAGCCCCTTTTAAATCTTTTCCATTTCAGCTTAAACTTATGCCCTCTAGTTTTTGATTCCCCTCCTCTGGGGAAAAGACCTTGGCTGTTTACCTTATGATTTGTAAGCCTCTGTAAGATCACCCCTCAGCCTTTTACGCTCCTGGGAAAACAAATCCCAGCCTATCCACATCTCCTTATAACTTAATCCTCCAGTCTCAGCAACATCCTTGTAATCTTTTATGTACCCTCTCAAATTTAACAGAATCCTTCCCTTAGAAGGGCGACCAGAGTTTTATGCAGTATTCTAAAAGTAACCTTACCAATGTCTTGTACAGCTGTAATGTGATGTCCCACCTCATGTACTCGCTGGTCTGACTGATGAAAGCAAGCATGCTAAACACCTTGTTCTCCACCCTGTCTATCTGTGATGCCACTTTCAAGGAACTATGTACCTGCACCTCTAGGTCTCTCAGTTCGACAACACACCTCAGGGCCCTACCATTAACTGTACTTCTTGCTCTGGTTCGTCTTATCAAAATGCAGCACCTCGTTTTTTCATCGAAATTAAACTCCATTTGGCATTCCTTAGCCCACTGGTCCAGTAATAGAGTCATAGAGATGTACAGCATGGAAACAGACCCTTCGGTCCATGCCGACCAGACATCCCAACCCAATCTAGTCCCACCTGCCAGGACCCAGCCCATATCCCTCCAAACCCTTCCTATTCATATACCCATCTAGATGCCTCTTAAATATTGCAATTGTATTAGCCTGCCCCACTTCCTCTGGCAGCTCATTCCAATTGTACCACCCTCTGCATGAAAAAGTTGCCCCGTAGGTCTGTTTTATAGCTTTCCCCTCTCACCCTAAACCTATGCCCTCTAGTTCTGGACTCCCTGACCCCAGGGAAAAGACTTTGCCTATTTATCCTATCCATGGCCCTCATAATTTTGTAAACCTCTATAAGGTCACCCCTCAGCCTCCGACGCTCCAGGGAAAACAGCCCCAGCCTGTTCATCCTCTCCCTATAGCTCAAATCCTCCAACCCTGGCAACATCCTTGTAAGTCTTTTCTGAACTCTTTCAAGTACATCCCGTTCTACTCTTAGACAATCACCTTCAATATCCAATATACCACCAATTTTGGAATCATCTGCAAACTTACTAACCATGCTTCTTATACTTTTATCCAAATCATTTACATAAATGATGAACAACAGTGGACCTAACACCTATTTTTGAGGACCACTGTTGATCACAGGCCTCCGGTCTGAACAGCAGCTCTCTACCCCCACCTCTATCTCCTGCCATCAAGCCCATTTTGTATCCAGGTGGCTAACCTTTCCTGGATCGCATGTGATCTAAACTTACTAACCAGTCTACCATTCAAAACCTTGTCAATGGCCTTGCAAAAGGCCGCATAGACAACATCTACCAGTCTGCCTTCATTGATCTTCTTCAAAAAAACCCAATCAAATTTGTGAGACATGATTTCCCACGCACAAAGCTGTGCTGATTATCCTTAATCAAACATTGATTTCCAAATGCATGTTGATCCTGTCTCTCAGATGCCCCTCTAAAACTTACCCAACACTGATGTCAGGCTCACTGGTCTGTTGTTCCCACTGATGCATATTTAGATTAGATTAGATTCCCTACAGTGTGGAAACAGGCCCTTTGGCCCAACCAGTCCAACACCAACCCTCCGAAGAGTAACCCACACAGAACCATTTCCCCTCTGACTAATGCACCTCATAGTATGGGCAATTTAGCATGGTCAATTCACCTGACCATCTTTGGACTATGGGAGAAAACAGGAGCACCCAGAGGAAACCCACATAGACACGGGGAGAATGCGCAAATTCCACGCAGACAGTCACCTGAGGCTGGAATCAAACCTGGGACCCCGGTACTGTGAGGCAGCAGGACTAACCACTGAGTCACTGTGCTGCCCATTTGCAGACACCACTGATGAAAGGTTAACATATCTTCACAAATATGAAGATTAATTTAATGAACTTGTCACTCCTGCCATCAAGTCATCTTTCTTTCCCTTCCGTGATGTCTCAGTGCAGTTGGGATGGGGACAGCCTGCCTGGTAGAATGCTAGAGTGGGAGTAAACAGTGATTTTTTTATTATGTTCTTCTGAGAGAAGGTGTTGAAATGACTGATTTCAAACTACCTGGTTGTCCTTGAATCTCATGTGGAAGGTTCTTCCTGTGACAACAATGTGACTAAGCCTGATGGTGGAATATATCTCAGAAACACACTATTCATGTAGCTGACAGCAAAGATCCTCAAAAGTGTAGCTGAGGTTCTGGCACAACTGCAGGTGGTAGCAGTATCTAGCAAGAGTCAGGTTGCATAGCTAAGAGCAAATTGCCATGATAGTAATCACCTGCGCAACCTAGTCCATCCCCTGACATGTCAAGGCATCTAAATATGTAGCTGAAAATGTGTTGCTGGAAGAGCGCAGCAGGTCAGGCAGCATCCAGGGAACAGGAGAATCGACGTTTCGGGCATAAGCCCTTCTTCAGGAATGAAGAAGGGCTTATGCCCAAAACGTCGGTTCTCCTGTTCCCTGGATGCTGCCTGACCTGCTGCGCTCTTCCAGCAACACGTTTTCAGCTCTGATCTCCAGCATCTGCAGACCTCACTTTCTCCATCTAAATATGTAACCTTTTTTTTTATTTTTTCAAATATGTAACCACTTTTTTTCTCAGCAACCTGTTTGGAGATATTTATTGAATACGTGCGGTTCAGGTAATGTTATTACACACCTCTGGAGCAGGTGGGACTTGAACCAATGTCTCTCTGCTCCAGAGTCGAAGAACGTGGTGCTGAAAAAGCACAGCTGGTCAGGTGGCATCTGAGGAGGAGGAGAGGAGTCGACATTTTGAGCATAAGCTGTCCTTCGGCTCCAGAGGTAGGGACACTGCGTCACAAAAGGGCCTCTTTTTTGAGATGGATTTGAAAGCATTGCCTGACCAGGGACTTGAACCCAGGACCCTCAGATAAAAAGTTGGATGCTCTACCCACTGAGCTAGAGTGGCTTACTCAATGTAGCAATATGCTTGACACAAAGAGCCTTATTTCCTTAGAATGTCCACCATTCTCGGGCTGAAACAATCATGATGGTCGGGAATCCATGCAGCTTCAGGTTTATTGAGAAGGGAGGAACATGTGCTGCACACATTACTGTGGGGGTCTGAAAGTATAGCAACTGATGGATAAACAACCAACTGATTATTGAGGCACTGAAAGAAGTACTTTATTTCACAAATTGGAAAAGTGGTGGAGCACTTCAATTTCTTTCCCTCCACAAATTATTGTTAATTCTACTCTGTCTCTGGATGCCTGAAGCTTTGCTTTGTGTGGTGCTACTGCTTTCACACCTTCCATGTATAATATATAAAGGGATGTGAATTCGATTGTGTGTCTGATGTTGGGCTGTTAAATAATCTCTTAGGTTTCCGTCCATTCATGTGGACATTGCCTGAGAATATTTTCAGAATTGACTGTTGTGATCCAGTTGGTTAAATATCAAACTGGCACTGTTAAAGTATATGCTCAAAGAGAGACACTTAGTGAAGATATTGAAAGGTGTCCACATCTGTAACTCTATTGCAATTAAATTCAATGGTTTCAAGTAAGGAAGGAACAGAAGGGAAGAAATATTGTCACAAAAGATAAGTGAGAAAAAATAGGATTCTTTCCAATTCTTCTTGCAGGGGAGATGTAAACCTAAGTTTTTAAGCGTTGCCACTTTTCAGACTGTTGGTTGTGTGCCTTATCCTTTTGGAAAATCTATCGAAAAGAGAACTCCTTGTCAATTGTATTGTGCAGCTCTTTTCTGTTGAAGATTTATGAACCTATACCTTCAAATGATCATTATTTTACCTGGAGAGGTTATCCGTTTAGATACAATAAAAAAAACAAGCAGTTATGAAAGAAACACAACCAGAAAATTCAACTTGTTATATATCTTCAATTAAAATGAATACTTAAAGTACAGGTATTGACAATTTAATTAGCCAAAGATGCTTGAGTCACTAAATCAGTCAAAGTATGTTTAGATATATTTACCACTCTCACCATTAGGAATTAAACAGGTTCTTTTATCTTCTACTAGAGCCTACAGAGACTTGCAGAAGTGAGTGACAGTTACTATGAGCATCATTCATCCTGGAAGTTTTTTTTTATTTAATCAAAGTTACATCATCCATTGCATGGGAAAAGAGATTAAATCCATTACTTCAGAAATTGTTTTATATCCATTGCAACGGGGAGACAATTATTTTTACCATTCTCCCAATGATAGTTCAGGTATTGAATGTTGATTTTTTTTTATTTTCTTGTCCTTCAACAAATCTATTTCTGCCTTTCGAGTAATGAATTCCAGAGAGTAACGACTAGCTGAGAAGAAGTCTCCCCTGCAGCTGTTTTACTCAACTATCACAAAGCTTTATTCTTTGATTATTGACCTTTCCATAAGTGAAAACAATTTCTTTACTTCTCTTCTATTAACCCCGCACCCCTCCCCCTCCCAACTACCACCTCATAATTTTTAATACCTCTATTAAAACTCCCATTGACATTATCTTCTCTTTAGAGTTCTCCCTGCCCCTTTATTATCTACTGGCCATTCACTGTGGTTTCTCTTCAAATTTTAGTGCCATATTTTAAAAGATTATGAACAATAATTTGTACCAAAATATTCAAGACTAAAGGGGAGGTAATTGCCAGAAAAGCTGAGACCCAGTTCAGAGCAATTTCCGTGAAGATTTTATCTGCAATTATGCCACCGTTTTGAAACATTACTTTACAACTTGATCAAGAGAAAAGGTCAACCCAAGATCTACGAAGGATGCCAATTAACCTATAATTAAACTTTCCGTGTTTCTTACTTCTTCTGTTGAACTTTGAACTCTTGCGTACGCTCTTCACTAACCCTCATTAAGTGTAGCATTCAACTCCTGATTATTGGTCACTCTGGTGAGTTTTTGAGCTAATTTCAACAATTAAATATTCCGAAATCAAGAGTAGCACGTTCAGATAGAGACCCCTTCAGTTCCTCCTGAACAATGCTCCTTTATTAGAACAATGTGAATCTTTCCATTTTCCCCAGGAGCTTGCTCTGATTGTGAGAGCTAGTGTGAGCAGGAATCTTTTAGACTGATATTCACAAGGGACTGAAATAATATACATTTATCCCCCTGTGGACTGTCAGTCTTAGGCAGAGGAAACCTTCATCATATCAAGCTTCATTAGATTATAGTCCAAAGGTCAATATTTACCCCAGCCAAATCCTGTCCTCCCTGACAATATCATCACCTAAGCCACAACCAGTAAAGTGGGGTCAAGCTCCTTTATTATTGTCCTGACCTAAGGCCTACACTCAAGTGGGTGCCCCAGATTTCAATTTAGTTTTACTACATTTATTCTGCTCTTACTGTTTCTCAGAAAGTCCTTGGGGAGGCATGGGTTGGGGGGGTAATAATGTGGATTATCAAATGTAGCAGATTTGTAGTGAATTAATAAATTCCAGAGTTGCCAGTATGTCTATCAATATGTGGAAATAGAATGAACCATGCTAATGTTGCCCTGTAGATCTTCTGTCCAAACCAGGGAAATACTTCTTTGGGATGTTCCATTGCTGCTTTTGTACAGATGGTGGAAGTTTTTACTTGTATGATGTGTGAAATGTTATCCATAATTATTGGTTAAATGACAACATGAAAACCTTGCTTTTGATGAATTATAAAGCATTGGAGCATCAAATGTAATTCAAATAAATACAGCATTGGAAAGCTAAAAAAAAAGGATTTTCCATTTGATTCAACAAGTGTCATCTGAGACATTGTTTTACAAAGATATAAAATATATGTGCCGTAATATATAGAAACTATTTTACCAACTTGTACAAATTGTTCTTGCCTGTCAGCATAAATTTAGTAAAGGTCGCATGGTTAATTCTTCATAGCTGGGCTGTTTAAATTATCTGATTACATCTGACTTATAGGCATTCCTTGATTTATGAACATGCGACTTACAAATGAGGTCCCATATTAATATTAATTTTAAAGACCTGATATGGAAACATTTACTCATACTTAAGACTGTACAGAGGAACCTCGATTATTGGAATTATCAATTATCCGAATTTCAGATTATGCGAAAGAGATCGAAACATTATATCAAAGGGGTGTTTTCAACACTGATTGCACCTTTTGTTTACAATGATTAAAAATGATCTCGGCTTACTGAAATGCTGCTGAGAACATTCCTGGACATCAATAGGAGCCCAGGCACCGTCTTCAAATGACTGACCTCCCACCTTCTCTCTCTCTTCCCACACTTTCCCTGGAGTTCTACACAGGGTGTACCCTAAACCCCACTTCCCCAGATAATCTCTCCAACATTGCCCTGTACAGGGCAAAGGTGGAACCTGTCAAAAAGTTGCAGTCAAACGTTTTGTATGTGCGTGTGTGTGCACTATTTTGAGACTCACCCTCCCAAAGATAGCAGCAGTCTTGCTGTTGGTGTCCAGTCTGGCTGCCCCGAGATGCGGTGGGCAGGCGCTGATGGACTGACGGGGTCTCATGATGGGATGTGGTGGTTGGGTCGGACGGGGCCGGGGTCAGTGTTGGATGAGGTTTTGAGGGGTGGACGAGGGGCTTGTGCGTGGTGTGCTGCTGCCTAGTCTCCTGAACGGGGAGCGGACTTTGTGAATGCTTGCTGTGTCAATCCCATTGAACTGATGGGGGTGGGGTGTCTTCAGCAATACTGCAGGTCCCTTACACACAAGTGTGTGTCTGCTCAGAAACAAGCCCTGAGACAGAGAGAGGGAGCCAGGCAGGCAGAGCAAGGAAAAAGGAAACTTTGGAAAACTCTGAGTCCCAGAGGAGGGGCATTGAATCAATTAACCAAATCATCAATTATCCAAATGAAATAGTGCCCGCCCATCTCGTTTGGATATTCGAGGTCCTCTGTATTATGTTCCATCTTGTGTACAAATTGACAAATGGAACCCATTCAAAACCTCGAGACTGATAAGTGTGAGGTGGAACACTTTAATAGAATTCTCCTCCTCAGCTATGGCCTGGCATCTATAGGCACATTTAATTTTTTAAGTTTTGTAATTTGTCAGAAGGCGTGTTCACCTTGAGGCATGCTCAATGCCTCCAAACTGTCTTTTCTGTTGTAATGATGATGATGAGGCCTGAACACCTTGGTACAATGATTCCAGTAGGGCGGCATGGTGACTCAGTGGTTAGCACTGCTGCCTCATAGCGCCAGGAACACGGTTTCGATTCCAGCCTCGGGTGACTGCCCATGTGGAGTTTGTACATTCTTCCTGTGTCTGGGTGGGTTTCCTCCAGGTGCTCTGGTTTCATCCCACAATCCAAAGATGTGCAAGTTAGGTGAATTGGCCATTCTAAATTGCCCATACTGTTCAGAAGTGTGTAGGCTAGGTGCATTAGTCAGGGGTGAATGTAGAGTAGTAGGGGAGTGGGCCTGGGTGCGTTGATCTTTGGAGGATCGGTGTTGACCTGTTGGGCCAAATGGCCTATTTCCATACTGTAGGAATTCTATGAAGAGTGCTGGATGAAGTAAAAAGGAACCGAAAGATGTACTAATACAGTTCGATAATATAGGGTGGGAGGAGTTTGGTGTGAAGCATAAATAATTGCAATACAATTCTATGCCATTTCTAATTCTAAATAGATTTAGATATGTCAAGGTCTGTAGGATGAAAGAGCTGTGCAGAATAAAAAGGAGAATGCCAATATAGCTAAACCAACTCTTTAGGCATATAATACAGTTTATTTCAATCACATTTCTAGTTACTTACCTTTTTGGCATTGGTATGCATTTCAAAGGAGGGCAGTAATGTCATTGTGTATCTCAGAATGAGGGCTGAGACTACAGCAGGACCGCTTTAGATATCCTGGATTCCATTCCACCTCACTTCCATATACCAGGAGGTCTTTGTGGATGGTTAACTGGAATCTTTGTGACAGCAAATACTGAGGTGTGTCTACAGCTCAGAGATATTTGACACAGAGCAAATGCTGATTGATACATGTGATTTTAAGTTCTGTGCTAATTTCTTACGGGGCAAAATAGATCAAGAGGTCACATTTTTAGGCGAAAGGGTGTCAGATTTAAAATAGGGAACAGGAGGAATTACTTCTCTCAAAGGATCATGAATCAATGGAATTTACACTCCAGAGTGTGGTGGATACCAGGACACTGCATGAATTTAAGCAGCAACTTAATTAGTGATGGATTAAAAGGTTATGGAGAGTGATCAGGAAAGTGGACCTGACGCCAAGATAAGATCATGTTAAAGTGGAGCTGGCTTAAGGAACAAAATTGCCTATTCCTTGTTCATAGTTCTAATATTCTTTTGCTCTAGGTCTCGATTTCCATCAATGTTATGCTTACTCACAAATTCACCGCTGAAGAAATATTGATCTAGGAATGATAAAACATGATTGCCAGCCCAACTAGTCAAGGCAGCTTGAAATAAAAGACTTCCCTCCCCATCCCAAAAGTTGTATACTTATGTTGTCAGAGCACTAACTCAACACTGTCAGATAGGATATAGCCCAAGGTAAGTTTAACAATATCCTGCTCGTGTTAATGCACTGCACTAAAATTACCACTTCAACTTACCTGGTAATTCCAATGGCTCATCTCTTTTCTCAATCAGTTAGTGGTAATCCATTCAACTGATGGTTCGTTAGTAAAGGAGCTGCTAATTCCTATTTCTGTCAGGTAAGATATACTCCAAACTCAGGTCAACATCTAACCCAGCAACATCAGTGAGCAATATCGACAAATGAGCAGATTACTTGTATTCGACCAATAATCATCAAGTTTATTGAATTCTCTATTGGGACTACTCTCAACATCTAGGTTGCTCAGCCAGCATCAATAAAAATGGATGGACTGGTGCTAGACTGGGGTGAACAAAATCAGATGTCACATGACACCAGGTTATAGTCAAACAGGTTTATTTGAAATTACAAGCTTTCAGAGTGCTGCCCCTTTATCAAGTGAAGTCACCTGAGGAACAGGCTACAGTCCAAAAGCTTGTGATTTCAAATAAATCCGTTGGACTATAACCTGGTGTCATGTGACATCTGACTTCGTAAATACTACATCATCATTCCCTCATTGACCCTGTATATGTAAACACAAAACCAAGCTTGAATTTCCTGCACTGAATGCCACTGGCAATGCATTCTCCAAGGTAAGTAAGTTTGTGAGCAATGTATCACCCTTATCTGTGGTTATACAGAATGTTCGTATTCAATGTCAAAGCTGTGAATAATGAAGATAGTTGTTTTTATACATTAGATCAAGCAAGGACTGTAGATACCAAAAGAACCATGTTTCAGCAAGGACACAACACCATGAAGAAAGGAGGTGGGATAGCAAATCAACAGAAAAGATTTGTCAGAAAAAACGGTGTAATAATATTGAGGAGGCATGGTGGCTCAGTGGTTAGCACTGCTGCCTCACAGTGCTAGGAACCCTGGTTCATTTCCAGCTTCGAGTGAGTGTCTGTGTGGAGTTTGCACATTCTCTCTGTGTCTGCGTGGGATTCCTCCCACAATCCAAAGATATGCAGGTGAGGTGAATTGGACATGCTAAATTGCTCATAGTGTAGGTTAGATGCATTAGTCAGGGGTAAATATAGGGTAGGGGAATGGGTCTGGGTGGGCTACTCTTCAGAGGGTTGGTGTGGACTTGCTGGGCCGAAGGGCCTGTTTCCACACTGTAGGGACTCTATGAATATTGTCCTGCCTTTTCTTCCCTCATTTTACATCAACATTCAACTCCACAGTGAAAATATCTTTTTACATTGGCTTGTTAATTATGCTTTGTCGCGCACTCACTTGTCAGTTTCCTTGTTTTGTCCATTGTCTCTGTCTCCTGACACGTCTGTGCCTCCAGCAGTTGGAGAAAGCACATTTTCTGGACAATGCATGCTGTAATGAACTAGCTTTTATTTTTTAAATGAGTAATTTCATTTTGGAGCCTCAATCTCACCCCACCCTCCCCACTTATTGGAAAGTTGCAGGACTCCTGTCAGAAAGTGCACTCCAGACTTCCTGGCACAGTCTCCTGGTAGTTGAGACTTTGTGATGTAAGCATACTTTGGAAAGATCAGCCCCAAGGCATTGCATTTAACAATAAGATAAAGCTCCACTGACCTCAGATTGAATTTTTCCGCTGAGAGCAATCACCAATCATTAGCCTAAGAATAGCACAGAAATCAACTTTGAGGCTTTGAGGGAATGCTCCGAGACAGTGACACCTATCCGTGAAGAGCAGAAGAATACATAATATTCCTGAGCCTAAAACAGAATCTGATCCTCTCCTGTCTACCCCACTTTCTTTGCCTCAGCGTTTGCGACCATGTCTTCAGCTACGTAACTCCTAAACTCTGAAAACTCCTCCCAAATTAGTTCACCCCTCCAGCTCTCTCTCCTCCTGTTTAAAACATACTTATTTGACCACGCATTTGATTACCAGTTTCAAATATGAATTTGCACTGTAAATTCTATAGACAGGCACATTATCATTATTCTCAACTTGTAAGTGTTCAATGAAGCTTGGAGATCAGTTTCTCGGTGAGAAATCATTTCTCATAATTCACCAGTTCCTGTTCAACCTGAATCTGCAAATTTCTTTCTCAGGTTTGATATTTGATAATGATGCTCACTAAAAAGTCAGTCAGAACACACAAATGGAAACAATTGCTAACCTTAGACTTTTGGACTGCCAGCTAACAAATAACCACTAAGCCAGGAGACAATTATTTTGTGGTTTCTACTCAGGGTCTCCTTCTTTGAAGGAAACTATTTACAACTTCCACGTGAATCCTTCCTCACAATCCTCAGCTCAAATTCTACTGCAGAGTGCGGATTGAAAGACTCAATGTTGCCAACGCTCAGTGAAAGCCCGGAGACCAGTCATCAATTAAAACAACAAAACATTCCACACAATGAAATGCATGAAATCTTTCAGGATTTCACTTATTATTTCAGATAATCTTATTGAGTTAAATATTCAGGCAGCTCAGTTTGAAATGGTGTTTCTATTCACTTTCTTTTACACAGCTGTCTTTATAGTGCTGAGATCTGTTACATACAGATCACCCTTTGCACCTTGCGTATAGTCAACCATTTGAAAGTAGCACTTCTAAAAAAAATCAAGTTAAATTTTTTTTTAAATTCTCAACATCACTCCCTATCTCTAATCAGAATTACATTGTTTCTTCCACACTGCGTTACAATTTATTGCATTACTTAATGATCTTCAAGTCTAATCAGTTCTCTTTTAAACTGTTTTTGTAAATTAACACTGAAAGGTACTGTTGGTTGATGTGCTATTTATTCCATAGCGAGTAGATAAAGAAATGATTGAGGCAATCATTTATGTGGTTTCAAATTAATTACCATTCAATTATTAATGCGCTGTGAGGTTAGTGTTTTCCCTTGACCTGTTGGAATCATCAACAAGATATTGAGTAGCTGTTAAATATGGAACATGTTGCTCTCACAACACTATCCTTGCCTGAGGTTGTATAAAATATTAAGGCACCGTGGGATGTGTAATAAAGTGGCACAATGAACACAGGATCTAGGACAGTACAACAAGGCTTATTTTCAACTTTTCATTTGTGTATTGCACAAATAATATGTTGTATCAAGGACGGTTAACTGTCCAGAGTTTCTGCTTCATTATGTTAGCAATTCTAGTGTGATTCAACCAAAAGCGATTGAATCAGCACAAAAAAAGTCAAGAAAATATAATTCCCCCTTTTCCAACAAATGCAAGTTCAGTCTCCATGACCTTTGAACCAGTTTATCAATCATCACGCTGGAAGTTGACTCCATCTGCCGAAATTAGCACACCCTGGATAAAATGAACCACTGTGATGCATTTGTGTGAAATACACATGTTCACCAGCCTTTGGAGAGGTTTTGGATGTTGTAGTTTTACTGCACCTTTAAAAAACAACTTTTAAATCTACACATGTCTATATACTTTTTTACTTTCCTAAGAAACTGACTGCTGTACACAAATAACACAAATTGATTAAACTCTATTGATTTTTAAAGTCATTTTCACTTACTTTTCAAAATTGAGTTACTCACAGATGCTGATTACAAATGGTTATTTTTGTGATAAACCCACTTTGAGCTGTGTTAATACTCTGGAATTTTTAATGAAGCTTTCTTCTCAAAATTACATTTTTATATGCTGCCTGATTATTCTGAATTATTTATTTAACAATATACAAGTGAATGTAAGGAAAACATTTGTCTGAGAAACACTTCAAGAAAATCTGGTGAAACATTTGAGTGCAATTTGCACCCAGGCTGCCATTTAAAAAGATCTTGCATGGCATTTGCTGCCCATCCCATCCCTAATCACCCTCGAACTGGGTGACTTGCTGGACCATTTCAGAGGACCATTAAGAGTCAACAACTTTACTGTGGGTCTGGAATCACAAGGAGGCCAGACCAGGTGAGGATGGTAGATTTTCTTCTCTAAAGGACATTAGTGAACCAGATGTATTTTTACTACAATTAATGCTAGTTTTCGTGATCACCATCACTAAGACTAGTTTCATCTTTGGTGGGATTTGAATCCTTGCACTCAGAAGATTAGTCAGGAATAATTATTATTCTAGTGACATTAGCACAACAGCACTGTCTCCAAAACATAAAACATTTAGCCATATGTGTTTATAAATATGCAGGTACATTTATACCATCTATGAATATTGAGGCTTCCTCAATCTTTTTAAGTGCAAGTGACCTCGATTTATGAATGTTTGACTTCCAAACGCTCGTACTTATGAATGCGATCCATAGACAGTGTAATTTTAAAGAATTGACATTGGAACTTGCTCTACTTATCAACAGCTCCATGATATTGTGTTCTGACTTGTGTAAAAGTGAAAATGTGAGCAGACTCCAGAAAGGAAGCCAACCTGGGAACTATCTGTACAATACTCTTGACATGGCATAACTTTCACAAATTATATTAAGGGCAAGTTGTGTTCAGGGCAAATTAGGTTTAATTATATTTTTAGCTTGTTTTTTGATTCATCTTGCTTCAAAAAAACCTTGCCTAGATACCTGGCCAAGCCCATTGAATCATTGGTCAGTATTAATTCCATGAATTGAGCTCAATTGTTCAAAGCCAGGATGCCCCAGAAATGAAGTTGAATACTTTGGGCATGGGAATACTAACAAGAACATGTTTTAACAGTTATTAAGGAACTGACTACTGCACTGTCATCTGTGTAGAAAATAATCCTCTTTTTTGGGACATGCAAAGTCAAAGTTCTGTCCTTTTCTAAAGGGAGGGTTAAATGGTCATGTAAAAATATTCATTTTGCTCCTGTTAGATGGTCAGAAATACCAGGTAGAGCTCAGGGTGTGAATCACTTATTTGCTCTTCTATGTGCGACATAACTCTGAGTGACCACTGAGACAATAAGGAGGGAGAAGGTTTAATCATAACTATAAATAATAATGAGTCAGACTTTTAAAGGCATTTTCCATTTTGTTCCTCAGTTGACAGGTCATGACTGAAATGATGATGACAATGATTTGATTGAAAAGTTTTGTATTATCTGTACAGCTTCTATCAATTTCATCTTCTATGTATAAAAGGTAAAATCCATGCTTCTTTTCAAATGTTACAACAGGAAGCTGTGAGCGTTTGGTCCTCACGTTGACTAAAATAAAGAGATGAGCAATTCCTGTGAGAAAACAAAAGCTGAGATGGGAAATAAAATCTGTGTTGTAAAGTTCAGCATTCAACAGACATTTGAAGCCTCTCATAAATCTTTATACACCAGCAACATCATATTAAAGAATACTCAGGCGACTGACTGTGTGGAGTTTGCACGTTCTCCCCGTGTCTGCGTGGGTTTCCTCCGGGTGCTCCGGTTTCCTCCCACAGTCCAAAGATGTGCAGGTCAGGTGAATTGGCCATGCTAAATTGCCCGTAGTGTTAAGTAAGGGGTAAATGTAGGGGTATGGGTGGGTTGCGCTTCGGCGGGTCGGTGTGGACTTGTTGGGCTGAAGGGCCTGTTTCCACATTGTAATGTAATCTAATCTAAAAAAAAAAGAAGATGGCGGTATAGAGGGTTGTTTTTCCAACTGGAAGCTTATGATCAGTGGTGTACCACTGCTTTTCATCAATTTATAAATGATTTTGGTGTGAATGTAGGAGGAATGGTGAGTAAGTTTGCAGATGACATCAAAATTGGTGGTGTGGTGGACAGTGAAGAAGGTTATCTAAAAGTACAATGGGATTTTGATCAAGTGGCCAGTGGGACATGGCAAGGAATGGCAAATGGAGTTTAATTCAGATAAATGTGAGGTGTTGCATTTTGCTAAGACAAACCAGGGTAGAACTTACAGAATTAATGGTAGGGCCCTAGGGAGTGTTGTTGAAGAGAGAGACTGAGGAATGCAGGAGCATAGTTCCTTGAAAGTGGAGTTGCTGGTAGACAGGGTGGTGAAGAAGGCGTTTGGCATGCTTGCCTTCATTGGTCAGTGCCATGAGTATAGGGGTTGGGACATCATGTTATGGCTGTACAGGACATTGGTGAGGCCAATTTTAGCATAATGCATTCAATTCTGGTCTCCCTGTGATAGGAAAGATGTCATTAACTTTGAAAGGGTTCAAAAAAGATTTCCAAGAATGTTGCTGGCTTTGAGCTTTGGGAGGTTGCTGAATAGGCTGGGGCATTTTTTCTCCTTGGAACATTGGAGGCTGAGGGTGAACTTATAGTGGTTTATAAAATCATGAGGGTCATGGATATGGTGAATAGCCAAGGTCTTTTCCCAGAGTAGGCCAATCCAAAACTAGAGGACATAGGTTTAAGGTGAGAGGGGAAAGATTTAAAAAGGACCTGAGGAGAAACTTGTTCATACAGAATGTGGTGCGTGTCTGGAATGAGCTGACAGAGGAAGTGATGGAGGCTGGTACAATTACAACATTTAAAAGGCATCTGGATGTGTACATGACTCAGAAGAGTTTAGAGGGATATGGGCCAGATGCTGGTAAATGGAACTAGATCAGTCCAGGATATCTGTTCGGCATGGACGGGTTGGACCAAAAGGTCTGTTTCTGTGCTGTGTAATGTTATAATTCTATGATTCAAGACATTGCATTGAAAAATTGCACCATACCTGTTGGAAGAAGATATGAGGTGAGTATAAGTTCAAAAGATAGAACACTGTTTCTTCAGATTGAAGAATTTAGCACTAAAGTACAAAGAAACTTGTGACAGTTTCTCTTTATCACTGTAACCTCTTCAGCCTCACAGTTCTCCAACATCCCTGTGTTCTTCCAAATCTGAGCTCTTGTACATCTCAACTTTTCACTGCTCTGGAATTGCTGGCCATGTCTCCAGTTATCTAAGATCTACATTCTGAAAATTTCTCATTAAATCTTTCTATCTTTGTACTGCTCCTTCTCAAGATAACCTAAGGGTTTATTAAAAAAAAGTGACATTTCAGCTCAGACAATGCATTAAAGGTGTGAGGTTAGAGTCTGTCTGTATCCCATCTTGAGTCAGACTGGTTCTATTTCCAAAGTAGGAATTTATAAAATGTTACATGGATTGACTGCTTGCATTGACTGCCTGCAGATTGCGTGCATTTTGAACAAAATAGAATGTATCTACAATGTTCAATGTATCGTATCAGTTGCATTTTTGACACTGTAATCTTTCGCTATAAATTCTGTGTCTTATGATCCTGTTCCTTAGCTACCTGATGAAGGAGCAGCACTCCAAAAGCTAGTATTTCTTAACCTAGTGTTGAGTGATTTTTAACTTTGACAACCCCAGTCCACTGGCATTTCCACATCATGTTAAATGATGGTGAAGAACAACTTAGACTCACATTGATGCTGCACTTGCAAGTCCAACCACTCCATGCTGAACTGAATCCCAAACTAACCTGGTCCCTCCTTTCTGCTCCTGGCCCATCTCCCTCCAAACTTTTCCAAATAATGTACTTGTCTAAATGTCCTTTAAACATTGTAACTGTGTCCGTATCTATCACTTCCTCAGGAAGATTATTCCACGTGCGAACCACAATTCTGTACAAAATTTGCCCCCATGTCTTTTTAAAATCTCTTTTGTCTCACGTTAAAAATATGCCCCCTTGTCTTGAAATCCCCCATCCTTGGGAATACACATCTACCACCTGTCTATCCTATATATAGCACAACCTCGATTATCCGAATATCAATTATCCGAATTTCAACCTCCCACCAGCACAACCTCGATTATTCGAAGTAGATCTCCAGGTCCCGTAAAAAAGGCATTAGGCAACTCAGCATTCAGTTACCGGTTAAATAGCATTACGATGTGAATTGCCGGATAACAGAGAAATGTGTGATCACCAGCACTCAACTTAATGCTTTTTTACAATAGATCAGTAATCGGTTAAACGGTATTATGGCTTGCATTGTCAGATAACTGAGAGATGTTCGGATAACCGGCACTCAGAAATTACTGCTTGTTTACAATCAGATCGGTTATCTGAACAATCAATTATCTGAATAAAATAAGCCCTGCCCGTCTTGTTTGGTTAATCGAGGTTCTACTGTATTTCTTTACCTATCAGTTCCATGTAAACAGGTGTAGACCTTTTCTTTTACCTTTTACATTGTAAAAACATTTTGGTTAAAGCAGAAGTGTTCTGTTTGGTACATGTACCAACACACACACACCCACACACACGCGCACACGAACACACACGCGCACACACATGCACATACGAACATACACGCATATACCCACATATACGAACACACACACGTGCACACAAACACACGCACATACAAATACACACATGCAAATACAGACATACACATACAAACACACGCATGCACATGCGTGTGCACGCGCGCACACACACAGGCATGCATGTATGCATGGACAGACACACGCGCATGCACACTCTTTGGGAATTAAACATCATAGTGTTTGATGGTGTCAGGTAGAGGACCCTGCTGGCTTCCCTTCCCACCCTGATTAAATCCTTGTTTGAAAGGCTAACGCATAACCTTTCTGCCATGCTATCAATTGAGATCTTCAAGTGAGCAATTAGTGCTAATGATGTTTGACAAAACGAGCTGGGAGCTCTTGTGACTCAGTGGTAGCACCTCTACCTCTTGACCAGGAGACCAGGATCCAACTCCCACCTGCTCCAGAGAAGTGTAATAATATCTCTGAGCAGGTAGAAGATAAAGTTACCTATACCGAGGCTAGACTGTGAACCTAGATATTCATTCAACTAGTGAAACAGCTAAAACAGGGAAACCAATTTTGGATAGTTAGCTCTAGCTCTCAGATCTAAGTCAATTATACAATGTTTATTTGTCTAAATTAAAGAGGTTTTAAGAACAGGTCCCAATCTATCTCAGCCAGATGGTCCCAATCTATCTCAGCCTCCCCACAATGGCAGCATTAATCTAATCACTAACCTTCTCACAAAAAGTAGTTGAAAGTTGTTGTTCACCCACTTGTCATTTATATAAGCCTGTTTTGTCCCCTCATTTATTTTAATATGTCAAGTGGTCAGTAAGATTTCATGGAAACATCTGAGCTCAATGTGTACAGCTGCAACCTCTGTACTGTCTGCTTAGATGACATGATGAAGCATGTTCAGTATATGTGAGTCTGGGAAGGATGTAGATGTATAGTGATAGAGTGGCAGAAAAGAAATCGTGCAATAATAAGATACATTTCCATGTTTTATTGTAGCTAGACAGTCTGCAGATAGTCTTATGTTGATTTTATGCATTTTTATGCTTCTATAAATTCTATTGGTGACCTTTGACCAGCACTGAATTTCCAGCAAAAATGATTAGATTGATGTCATTATTTCATGGTGATTAAGTAAGTCAATTCCATTATAATTTATGTAGAAATGTAAGATCTTCACAGCTGTTTTGGGACTGAATTCTATGTTTTTGTTCTCTTATAATTAGGTCTGCTGGTTTATGACAAAATGCAGTCAAAATTCTTTATTGCGCAGGACCACAGCTGTTTCCTGGACATTTGTGAGTACTTTGGGGATTGTGATCTGCAATTCCCACCATCTTCCATTAAAAGTACAAATCAAAAGCTATATCCATCATTCTCTCAGTGATAGGTCAAGCATAATAAATTGCCATCTGTGGGAGCATATCCCATTCCTTCAATACTCTCAAACCAACCAGTTCTATGCAAATGAACTGCAGTGTGGCCAGTTGTCTTCGTCAAGGAGACAAAGCAGTCAGTATGTTACATTTGTTTTCAATCAATGCAAATTACATTTAATCTGAGGGTTAACTGAGAGACAACTATAACAGAATAGTGCTGAGTCAAACAAAAAAGCTTGCTAGCCATAGAGTTAAATATTTCAGCTTCATACAAAATTATTTGTGGCACACTCCATATTCATCAAATTAACTAAATTAGGAAATACTCATTGTTCATACCTTCTCTTACAAACTTGATATTAGTAATACTGTGATACTTGCAAAAATGCATTTGTATTAACTGAAAGTAAATGCCAATTCTCAGCTCAAATAAATGTTTGTCACTTTTGATTTGGGCTGGATGTTCAAGTTGTTTCAACAATAGAAAATAAATAATGATTACTTGAATTTTTTGCTTCTTCAAATATTCAATTTATTTCAATGTTGCAACTGTTTTTAGGAGATAAATTTAACTAGCTTATTATGTTGTGATGTTTACATATTTAGAAACAGTATGAAATGAAATCATTGATGCCAATGACTACAAAATGATTAATTACTATGAAATTATTTAGTTGAAATGTAAATTAACAGTCTTCAGTCAGCAATCATGTTAATTGCACTAAAGAGGTCACTGACTCCAGCTGGCATTCAGAAAATGTATGTTTCTCTGCTTATCACATGCAAAAATAATACTGTTCAAAATTTGAAATAAAAACAGAAATTGCTAGAACCTGCAAACCTGCTAAGTTTTTCTATGACAGAAAGCAGAATTAATGTTTTGGGTTCAGTCTAAAGAAGGGTCATTGGACGTGAAATATTAACTCTGCTTGGCTCCAAGGTGTTGCCAGAACTGCTGAGTTTTCCCAGCAATTTCTGTTTTCATTTCTGATTTTTAGCATCTGCAGTTCTGTGGTTTTCTGTTCAAACTTTGATTTTTTCCCCCTTCATTCTCTATACCAGAGCTTATTGAACTAAATTACAAGGATGGTTGTGAATGCTGGTCTTATATTCTTTTGAATTTATGTTGTTGAAGTATGATTTATAATTATTATAAGGCTCTTTATAATGTTAAAGTGCTTGACAGGACAGATGCTAAGTAACTGTTTCTCCCATTCATGATAGGACATGGCAAGACTGAAGAGCTTACATCTGATTCTTGGTTTTTAGCATTGCTTAGCCCTATCCATCACTTGCTGCTTGTAGCGTTTGGCATGCAAGTAGTCCTGTTTTGTAGCATCAACACGTCGATACTTTAAGTACTGCTCTTGGCATACCCTCGAGTTTTTTATTGAACAAGAATTGATGCCTTGGCTTGATGATGATGTAGAATAGGTGATATGGTGGACCATGAGGTTTCAGATTGTGTTAGAGTACAATTCTACTGCTACTGATGGCCCACAACACCTCATGGATGCCCACTCTTGAGTTGCTAGATCTGTTCGAAGACTGTCCCATTTAGCACGGTGATAATGTCATCCAACATGTTGGAGGATATTCTCAATATGAAGGTGGGACTTCAACAACACAAAGACTGTCTGGTTAAGGTTAGAACTTTACTGATTCTGCCAAATTAATATACGACAGGCAGATTGGAGAGGATGAGGTCCAGTATGTCTTTCCTTCTTGATTGCTATTATACTGGGCAGTAAGGGAACAATGTCCTTTAATACTCCTCTGTAGCCACTCGTGGTGGTAAACATTAAAATCCCTTACCCTGAACGTTAACCCAACTGGCAATAATATGTTCTACTCAGCTTATTGAGATCTTAACCAGAATGCACCTACAAAGATCAAATTGATAACTTTTGTGAGTTCAATGCCAGAAGCAGCAGTGATTTGTCCGGCATGGAAGGGTATATTTGGAAACCATGGAATTTGAAAATGCAATGAAAATAGATTTCAACTCTTGGAAAATTGTGCATAAAAACAATTATACATGACCAACACCTTCATTCAGCAGTGAAGATCAGTTAGAGTCATAGAACCATACAGCTCAGAAACACACCTTTCTGGATTTGCCTATTCTGGTAAAAAAAAATCTTGGCTATTCACTTTATCTGTGCCCCTCAGGATTTTATAAACCTCTATAAGGCCAGCCCTCAGCCTCCAATGCCCGAGGAAAGAAAGTCCAAGCCTATTCAGCCTTTCCTTATAACTCAACTCTCCAGTCTAAGTAACATCCTTTGAAATCTTATGTGCACTCTTTCCAGTTTAGCAGGTTGACCAAAAATATACGTAGGACATTTCTGTAGTCCGTGCTCTGACTGATGAATTCAAGTGTGCCAAACACATTCTTCACCACCCTGTCTACCTGTGACACTTCCATGGAACTATACATCTGCATCCCTAGGTCTCTGTCTTCAACAACACTCTCCAGGACCCTACCATTAACCATGTAAATCCTGCCCTGGTTTGTCTTACCAAAATTCAACACCTTGCCTTTATCTGCATTAAACTGCATCTGCTACTCCATGGCCCACTGGCCCAGTTGATCAAGCTCCCATTGTACTCTTAGCTAACACTATCCACTGAATCACCAGTTTTAGTATCATCTGCAAACTTACTAATCACTCCTCCTATATTCACATCCAAATTATTTATTTGAATAAGCTGAATAAGCGTGGACCCAACATTGATCCTTGTGGCACACCACTGACCACAGGCATCCAGTTTGAACAACACCCTTCTATTACAACCCTCTGTCCTTGATTGTCAAGCCAGTTGGCCAGCTCTCCCTGGATCCTGTGTGATCTAACTTTATGAACCAGTTTGCTACGTGGAAATTTATCCAAGCCTTGCTAAAGTTCATGGAGACAACATCTACCACTCTGCTTTCATCTATCCTCTTGGTCAATTCTTTTAAAAACCTTAATCAAACCTGAGAGGCATGATTTTCTACCATGAGCCATGCTGACTATTCCCTTTGCCGTTCCAAATGTATGTTGATCCTGTCTCTCAGAATCCCCTCTAACAACTTACCCATCACTGCTGTCAGGCTCACTGTAGATCTGTAGTTCCCGAGCTTTTCCTTGCTGCCTTTATAAATAGTGGCACCACATTAGCCACCCTTAAGTCTTCTGGCACCTCACCCGTGGCTGTTGATAATACAAATATCCCTGCTCGGGATGCCACAGTTTCCTCTCACAATGTACTGGGAATCACTTAATCAGGCCCCAGGGATGTATCTCCCATTAAGCATTTTAAGACATCGAGTACCTCCTCCTCATCTATCATGTGGATTCTTTTCAAAATATCACAGTTTATTTCTCCAGGTCCCCTGGCAACCATGTCTTTATTCATGGTAAATACTGATGTGAAATATTCATTTAGGATCTCACCACTCTCCTGTGGTACATAGACTGCCTCGTTGATCTTTAAGGGGTCCTATTCTCTCCCTAATTACTCTTTTGCCCTTAATATACTTGAAGAATCTCCTTGGATTCTCCTTAACTCTATTTGCCAAAGCTCTCTCTTAATCCCATTTTTGCCCTCCTGATCTCCCTCTTAACTGTGCTCTTACATCCCCTTTATTCCCCTTGGAATTCACTGAATCCCAGCTGACAATACCTGACTTAAGCCACCTTCTTTTTATTGACCAAGTCCTCAGTGCCTCTCATTATCAAGTGTTCCGTCCACCTGCCAGCCCTTACCCTTCACACTAACAAAACTATGCTGTCTCTAAACTCATTAACTCATTCTTGAAGGCTTCCCACTTGCCAGTCATCCCTTTACCTGTGAACAGCCTGCCCTGAACAACTTTTGAAATCTTCTGTCCAATACCAGTTAAATTGGCCTGTCCCAATTTAGAACTTTAACTTGTGGACCAAATCTATCTTTGTCCATAACTATTTTAAAACAAATTAAATTATGGTCACTGGTTCCCAAAGAGCTCCTCTGTTAACATCTCAGACACCTGCCCTCTTATATTTCCCAAGAGGAACTCAAGTTTTGCCCCTTACCTTTAGTGCCATCCACATATTGATTGAGAAAACTTTTCTTGAGCATACTTAACAAATCCCTCTCCATCCAAGCCCTTAACACTATGGCTGTCCCAGTCTGGAAACATAAAGTCTCTATGGGCAGCACGGTGGCACAGCGGTTAGCATTGCTGCCTCACAATGCCAGAGACCTGGGTTCAATTCCTGCCTCAGGCAACTGTCTGTGTGGAGTTTGCATGTTGTCTGCATGGGTTTGCTCCGATTTCCTCCCATAGTCCAAAAATGTGCAGGTTAGGTGAATTGGCCATGCTAAATTGCCCGGAGTGTTAGGTGAGGGTGTAAATGTAGGGGATCTGGCTGGGTTGCTCTTCAGAGGGTTAGTTGGGCGAAAAGGCCAGTTTCCGCACTGTAAGTAATCTAACTATTACAACCCTTTTATACTTACAGTTATCTGCACTCTTTCTACATATTTACTCCTCAACTTCCTGCTGACTCTTGGAGGCCCATAGCATAATCCTTGCAAAGTGATTACCTCCTTCTTATTTCTCAGTTCCACCCACATAGCTTCACTGAATGATCCCACAGGAATATCTTTTAAGTATTGCCACGATGGCTTCCCTAATCAAAAACACCAATCCCCCTCATCTCTTGCCTCCCTTTTTATCCTTCTTATAGCATTTATAGACCAGAATATTGAGCTGCTCGTCCTGTCCCCTCTAAGCCCTGTTTCTGTTATAACTGTGAAGTCCCAGTCCATGTTCCTGTCCATGCTTTGGGTTCATCTGACCTACCTGTCAGGCTTCTTGCATTGAAATAAATGCAATTGAAATCATCAGTACTCCTTCATTCTCTACAGTGGTCTTGCCTGTCTTGTCTATTTAACTTGCTCTCTTTTTAACTCCTGTACTGGCCTCAATATTCTCTCTTGTTTCCCTACTGCTAAGGATCCCTCCCCCCTCCCCAGACCACTTTAAACCATCCTCAGTAGCTCTTCCAGATCACAATAAACCATTCCTACTCCAAACACTAGCACCTGATAGACTACATCATCGTACCCTACAAGATGTCTGACATATTAGAGTCAATTTCATTGAATATCATATGACCACTGGCTCATTCACTTGAAGCTGAACTTCCATTTAAAGCCAAATCCCAAGGCCTTGAGATAACCCATAAAAGAAATTCCAAATCATCAACTAGCAAACCTTAACTTGCAGAGGTCGATAGCAAGCAACCTTGCAGACCAAGCTGGAACAGCCTGATTTCACTGCTGGTTCCACTCCAGAGGAATGCTGGGAAGACATCAAAGAGGCGGTATTGGATTATCCAATGAGGTCACAGGGTAAGGTATCAAAAGCAGGGAATGGTTTGTTGAAAATTGACAAAAGGATTGCAAGATCTGCTACCAATACAAAGGTCAACTCATCGAGCTTACCCAGCCCTGCCACATAACAAAGATAAACAGCCAACCACCAAGCACGCAGCACCCATCAATTCTGAGGGGTGGGTGGATCGAGGTGTTCTTGAGCAAGAATCACAAATTTAGGTTGTAGTTACAGCAAGTGCTTAAGAGAGTTAATGGAATGCTATCATTTATTATGAGATAGGTTCAATATAAAATGTAAGAATGTCACTGTTTGGCATTGCCTGGCATTGGTAAGAGCACATCTCAACTGCTGTGTGTGGTTTTGGTGTCACAATTTAAGGAAGGATGTAAAGACATTGGAGATGGTTCAGAGGAGCTTTACTGCATTGTAGCTGGTACCACACACAGCCCATTGTCAGCTATGAATAGACCCCATTAATAGTTATTCTTTATTCTGGACTGACCTTTACCCACTTCTTTGTCTGTCCAACCATTTTTCTCTCTCTCTCTCTCTTTGGGCTCTATCTCCATCTATTATTTACTTCTCCACCCCCACTCACACCACCCCACCCCCACCCCCCTCATCTCCCCCCTCCCCCAACTCTATCTTTTGCATAAAAGCCATCCTTTTCTGAGCTGCCATTAGTTCTGAAGAACAGGACCCAAAGCCTTAATTCTGATTTCTGTCCACATGTGCTGCCAGACCTACTGAGTTTCTCCAGCAATTTCTGTTTTAGTTTACTAGATTAACACTCGGAATGAGTAAGTTATCATATGAGAAAACATTGAACAGACTGGGCTTGTTTCCATGGGAACTTAGGAGAGCTGTTTCGATTGAAGTGTGTAAGATTCTGAATGGTCTTGACAAGGTGGATATGGGAAGGATGTTTCCTCTTGTGGGTGCGTCCAGAACCAGTTGACATCGTGATAAAATTAGAGGCCACTCTTTTAGGACAGTGATGAGGGGAAGATATTCTCTCTGATGTTTGTGCAACTTTGGAACTTCGCCTGAGGCAATTGAATATTTTTAAGGTAGAGATAGATAGATTCTTGGCTGATTCTACTACCTAAGGTTATTGGGGATAGATGGGAGTGTGGAATCGGTAACCCAAACAGATAAGCCATGTTTTTATTGAATAGCAGTGCAGCCTTAAAGAGATGAATGGTCTACTTCTGCTCCTAATTTGAATGTTTGTAAACTAAAGAATGTCCTCGATGAGTGGTAAATTGCTTTTGGAGAATAAGCTCAGCTGTAATCTCTGACATTGGTAATATAAGAAGCTTCTGTGAGCCACTGTGATCTGTCTATGGAGAAGTACTTCGAACCCAAATCACCCTGAGGAGTGCCGAAAGCAAGGCATTGCACACTGACAAGGTGTCTGTCCCAGATCGCCAGTCAGAGCACTTTGAAGCACTCTTCAATTTTAAGTGCATGATGTTCCCATCAACCACATCCCTGATTGCAACCTATCCAGAAAGAATTGTTTGCACACTCAGTTCTGGAAGAATTGATTTACAAGGATGTTGCTCAGGTTGGAGGATTTGAGCTATAAGGAGAGGCTGAATAGGCTGGGTCTATTTCCCCTGGAGCATCGGAGGCTGAGGGGTGACCTTATAGAGGTTTATAATATCATGAAGGGCATGGATAGGATAAATAGCCAAAGTCTTTTCCCTGTGGTCCGGGAGTTTAGGGTGAGAGGGGAAGCAACTGCAGAGGGTGGTGCGTGTATGGAATGAGCTGCCAGAGGAAGTGGTGGACGCTGGTACTAGTGTAGCATTTGAAAGGCATCTGGATGGGTATATGAATAGGAAGGGTTTGGGGGGACATGGGCCAAGTGCTGGCAAATGGGACTAGATTAAGTTAAGATATCTGGTCGGCATGGGCGAGTTGGACTGAAGGGTCTGTTTCCTTGCTGCACATCTCTATGACTCTATAGTAACTGATGCCAACCAGATGAAGAACAATGAAATTCCTGGAGTTGACACAGTTCCACCTGAGGCTTTTAAACATGGTGGTCCTCCCCTACACAGCAAGTTCCTCGTGTTTTTCTATGGCTAGCTGGGGACAGGGCAAGATCTCACTGGATCTTTGTGATGAGTTACCACCACCCTGTACAAAAGCAAAAAAGAGAAATGGTCAGACTGCTCTGGCTATCATGGATCACCGTCCTTTCCATTGCTGGGAAGATCCTGGCTCGAACCTTGGCCGGACACACACCATTGCAGAAGAAAACCTTGCTGAGAGCCAGGGCACTCTCAGTGTAAACAGAGGCACCACAGCTATGGTGTTTGCACTCAGAAAAATATCTGAAATCCCGAAATCTGTAAAAATCCAAAGTCCAAAGGTTTTTTTTCTGAAGTGTTTTTCTCATTAAGAAGCTTGTTTGGTGTGCAAATAGTTAACCCAAGTCGACACCCACTTGATGCATGTCACTCAGATGCGACATGGGGGGGGGGGGGGGGTGAGCGTGGCTCAGCACTGGCAGGCCTCGATTCTCCCTCAAGGCCCGTTTTACCCACAGTGCATCCGCTGTTAGGTAAGATTTTTAAAAATTTCACCGTCAAACTGTCACTTATTCTGAAATTCGAAAAATTCTGAATTCCAAAAACCAGCTGCTCCCAAGCATTCCAGATAAAGGATTTTGCACCTGGACAAGAAAAGTGAGCCAAACAAAGGCCCATGCATCACCTCCATTGACCTCACCACAAATTGCAAACAGAGGTGGACTTTGAAAAATCCTTGAAAAACCTAGTTGCTCAGCCAGGTTCCTGGCCATGGTGAAGCAGTCAGGATAGTCAGGATAGACAGTGCAAACATAACAACAATCTATCGAATCCCTTCCTAATCTCCAATGGCATGAAGCAGGGGATCTGCACGGTCCTGACTTCATTCACCATCTTCCTTGGCTTGATGATGCAGTAGGCTGCTGTAGACCTTTCAGAGGGAGTCTATGGCCTCTTCTGGTGCATTGAAGATCTTTGTGACCTCAGACACCTTCAGGCTCACAGAAAGACATCTGTGAACTTTTCACTGATGACTGTGCTCTCCTGGTCCAAACTCAATCAGACCTGTAATGTTTAACAATACATTTGCACCACAACCTTTTTAAAGTAAAGATCATTTAAAGTCTTGCACCGGCCTTCACTCCCAAGAAGACCATAGACCACCAAACATTGGCATCTTTGGAACTGAATTAAATGTTGTCAATCAATTACCTACTGTGGAGGGGGCAGGGGTGGGTCATCTCATCCAATGCAGCAAGGAAGTGGAAAACAGGCTTTCAATAGCAAACAGTCCATCTGGCAGATTCTGCAACCAAACATAGGCCAAACTTCAAATTTACAAAGCCGTAGTCCTCATCACTTTTCTGTATGGCAGCCAGCCACAGGTCCTGGACCATGATCGAGTACAACTTCAACAGCCATTCTATCTACAGCTTCAAGATCTACTGACAAGTCCAGTCCACAAACATTGAAATCCTTGGGAACAGCCAGCATCAAAGCCAATCTCCTGCATTGGAAAGGTCACACTGCTCAGACGGATGATGACGTGGAGATGCCAATGTTGGAATGAGGTGGACAAAGTTAAAATCACACAACACCAGGTTATAGTCCAACAGGTTTATTTGGAAGTACTAGCTTTCAGAGCACTGCTCCTTCATCAGGTAGCTTTGGAACAGGATCATAAGACAGAGAATTTACAGCAAAATATTACAGTCTCGTGCAACTGTAATGATATATTGAACAAACCTCGATTGCTGTAAAGTCTTTTCATTTTTTAGAATGGGTTGCAGATTTCGATCATTAATATGTGAATCTCAGAACTTCTTTTAAGTCACATTCTCGAGATAACTTAAGGTTTTATAAAAAAAAGGTGACATCTCAGCTCAGACAGTGCATTAAAGGTGTACGGTTAGAGTCTGTCTGTATCCCAATCTTGAGTCAGACTGATTCAATTCCAGTGTCAAAAAGTGTGGTACTGGAAAATCACAGCCGGTCAGGCAGCATCCAAGGAGCAGGAGAGTCAATGTTTGAGCATAAAGTCTTCATCAGGAATGTGTAGTGTGGTGGGGTCACCTGCAGTGTGAAATGAACCCGGGGTTTATGTCATACTATACGTGGCCCGACCACACTATAGGCCCTTTTCAGACACCCACACTCTGACAAACTTACACACTCACGCAAACTCTCTTTCATATACACGCTCTCTCTCAGACACACACACACCCCCTGCACTCACACCCATGCACACACTCTCTCACAGGTTTATACTCCATCACACTCACATGCAAACTTTACCAAGCATGCACACATGCAAACACATATTCTCTCACATGCACTCACATGCACATATTTACACTCTGTTTCTCTCTCATGCACATACACACACATATAAGTCTATGGGGTGAATTTGCATTTGCAGATTGATATTTGCATATGCATTCTGTATTGCTGAAAAAGCACATATCCTACAGACAGTAAATCCATGCAATATTTTGTAAATTCCTACTTTGGAAATAGAACCAGTCTGACTCAAGATTGGGATACATCTTTAATGCTTTGTCTGAGCTGTGATGTCACCTTTTTATAAAACCTTAAGTTATATTGAGAATGTGATTTACAAGAAGTTCTGGGATTTACATAGTAATGAACTGAAACCTGTAACCCATTCTAAAGGATGAACCACTTAACAGCAATCTTTGTTCAATATATCATTCCAGGTGCACGACACTGTAATCTTTTGCTATAAATTCTGTATCTTATGATCCTGTCTCACAACCACCTGATGAAGGAGCAGCGCTCTGAAAGCTAGTGCTTCCAAATAAACCTGTTGGACTATAACCTGCTGTTGTGTGATCTTTAGCAGATGGATGATAATTGCCTGTCTAATATCATGTTGCATGCACAGCTGCTCACTGGAAAATGGACTAGAAAGGAACCCTTTTAAAGAAATCCCTGACAAAGTCTCACTCTGCCACATCGACCAGTGCCCTAGGGTGCCAGCAGAAACATAGATTGTGATTCCTGGGAGTTTCGACATTGGGGATGTTAGC
Source organism: Chiloscyllium plagiosum (assembly GCF_004010195.1). Taxonomy (NCBI): domain Eukaryota; kingdom Metazoa; phylum Chordata; class Chondrichthyes; order Orectolobiformes; family Hemiscylliidae; genus Chiloscyllium; species Chiloscyllium plagiosum. The sequence goes on along the minus strand of NC_057727.1, from coordinate 57,177,545 downwards.
TGAAAAATGTGTTGCTGGAAAAGCGCAGCAAGTCAGGCAGCATCAAAGGAGCAGGAGAATCGACATTTCGGGCTTAAGCCCTTCTTCAGGAATGTTATACATTCCTTGCAGAGGGAGTAAACCACCAGTATGAGAGAGAAATTGAGGAAAAAGGACAGATTCAATTGTTGCCAACAACAAGTACTCCTTCACTTATACCTGATGTGGGAGAATCAGCTAGTCATAGGTAACTGTGAGTAGCCTGCAATGGATGAGTATAACCTTCGTAAAATTGTTGTTCACAAGGAAATGCCAAGAGAGAGGGAAGGCATTCCTTGTAGGGCTGGCAGAAACTTGAGACAGCATTGGTCGAAGGTGTTAGTGCTTACTTACAGACTGGACTTGCTTAAAAGAAACATGAACTCTGAGTTACCAGCTGAAAGAGTGACAAATCAAGATTTCATGTAATCAGTAGCTAAACAAACAATGTCGATTGTTCTTTTTGGAGGCAACTATAGTTCAAACAACCAAAAGTAGCAATCCTTTATACCCACCAATATTTCTCTATGTTGAAAACAGTATGCTGTTGCTGCAAAAACAGAAATTGCTGGAAAGGCTCAGCAAGTCTGGCAGCATTTGTACAGAGATGTTGGAGTTAACATTTCAGGTCAAGTGCCCCTCCCTCAGAACTTTATTTAGTACACTGTTGCTCCCTGTTTTCAATACATTTCCATATCTTTGTTTTGTTGAGTAATTATTTATAGTGAGCATCTCTAGGTGTTTTTCTCAGTTTTTATAGAGGTTCTTTTAATTCACCAACATTAATATATTCTGTCTCTTCCACCTGACCAAGCCGGAATCAATCATTTGCAATCCATGGAGGACTGCAGGTTTCACCTCTTTGATTAGAGAACATCTCCCACATCTGGCAGTGATTGCTGGCAAAGTAAAACAGTCTTTTTTCTCTGCTAGAACTTCTGGAACTTGAAGAACTTCTGTTGTCACTCGACAATTTTCATTTACTTTGCAGGGGAAGCCTGTAACCTGATCTCAAACATCACTTCCTGTGCCATCTTCCCCTTGGCAATATGAAACACATCAGTGTTGCATTTAAGTAGAAATATTGATTAAGTTTACATTTAGATGTAGAGGGACATTGAAAACGCACCTGTTTGCAAATTGATACAAACAATGTCTTTCTTGGAAATGGGGGCATTTCATAATCCTAAGTAAACAAAGGGTCTACTTCCATTAACTCCAAGTATAAATACCATGCACCTTCCTTTCAGTGAAACATTCTCTCAATTGGAATGTTTTTAAATCCCCCAAGATTACTGTCAGGCTGACTTTAGAACATCTACCTTAATTTACATTACATTGAAAGCCGAAGAAGTCTTAAGATATAATAATTGTAGGAATTTCAATAATCAAATGCTACCAAAAAATAGTTCAGTGGAAAGAAGCTGTAAGTCTCAATGAGTTAAAAAGTGTGGTGCTGGAAAAGCACAGCAGATCAGGCAGCATCCGAGGAGCAGGAGAGTCAACGTTTTGAGAATAAGCCCTTCATCGGTCTGAGGGAGGGTGGAGCAGATAGGTAAGAAGGAAGATGGGCAGGTAGGACAGTTCAAGAAGGTGGTACCAAGTTTGAGGGTTGGATCTGGGATGAGGAGATAAGGAAACTGGTGAAGTCAACATTGATACCGCGTGGTTAGTGGGTCCCAAGGCGGAAGATGAGGCGTTCTTCCTCCAGACGTCAGGTGACTTGGATTTGGCGATGGAGGAGACCCAGGACTTGCATTTCCTTGGCAGAGTGGGAGGGGGAGTTGAAGTGGTCAGCCACAGAGCGGTGGGGTTGTTTGGTGCGTGTGTCCCGGAAATGTTCTGTGAGTTAGTGTCCTGTCTCCCAATGTAGAGCAGACCACATCGAGAGCAACGGACAAAGTAGATGAGGTGGGTGGATATGCAGGAAAGTCTCTGCTGGATGTGGAAGGATCCTTTGGGGCCTTGGATGGAGGTGAGACGGGAGGTGTGGGCGCAGGTTTTACACCTCTTGCAGCGACAAGGTGCCGTGAGTGGAGGGTGGGTTGACGGGGGGCATGGACCTAACGAGGGAGTTGCAGAGGGAATTGTCTCAGCATAATGCTGATAGAACTGGGGAGGGAAATATATCTTTGATGGTGGGATCTGACTGTAGGGCAGAAATGGCGGACGATGATGTATTGTATCTGGAGATTGGTGAGGTGGAAGATGAGGACCAGGGAGGTGCTATCTTTGTTACGATTGGAGGGGTGAGGTTCAAGGACAGAGGTGTGGGAAGTGGAGGAGGTAAGCTGAAGAATATTGTTTGTCACGTGGGAGGGGAAATTGTAAAATAGGAAGCCATCACCCCCCCACCTCATCCCCCTAACTCCTATTTAGCTCTCAGCACTTAACCCCTCCCCTGCCATTCCTGATGAAGGGTCTATGCCCAAAACGTCGATTCTCCTGCTCCTTAGATGCTGCCTGACCTACTGTGCTTTTCCAGCACCACACTCTTTGACTCTGATCTCCAGCATCTGCAGTCCTCACTGTCTCCTAAGTCTCAAAGGGGTTCTGCTACATTTGATTATTGTCTAAATTTAAGCATTCAATGTCTAAACACCTCCAGTCTAATTCTGGTTCTAATTGATTTTGGAGAGGTCAGACCAATAAAAGATTAGTCAAAAGACCATACACAGCTTTCAAACTACCATTAACAGACAGTTAACAACTGTAATCAGACATAATCGAATACAGTAAACATGAAAGTGCAACTTCACACATGGCTGGGTTTGGATACTCCTCCAGTTTTTCACAAGTGACAAACTTAAAACATTTCACTTTTGTTTACATCTAGTTCATTGGAGTAAGTTGTGTGGCTTTTACAATTCAGTTGATGGCAAGTTTCAACTCAAAGTCTAAACTTGCTGCACATTTTATGACTTTTCAGTGTTTGAACAGATGACTAGACAGAAATGACACAGTGGCTCAATGGTTAGCACTGCTGCCTCATAGCATGAAGGACCTGGGTTTGATTTGACCCTCTGACTGTGTGGAGTTTGTACATTCTCCCTATGTTTGTGTGGGTTTCCTTCAGACGGTCTGGTTGCCTCCCACAACCCAAAGAAGTGTAGGCTAGGATGGATTAGTCATGAGAAATGCAGTGTCACAGTAATGGGGGGGGGGGGGGAGGCGGCGGGAGGGGGGTGTCTCAGTGGGATGTTCTTTAGTCAGTTGGTGTGGATTCGATGAGCTGAGTGGCCTGCTTCCACCCTCTGGGGATTCTATGAAAAACAATCCTCAAAACTCTCCTCTGCTCTGACCTCACCCATATCCTGTTCCACTGTCTGAATGCAGACAATCCATGTCCCTGCAAAAGGAAGATATTATTGCTTTATGTTTGCTGGCTTTAGGATCTTTTAATCCTGAAGCAAGGACTTTGGAGAGGTCCATTCATGGAGCCCAAGTAGCCATATTTTATCCCCTGCCAAATTCTAACATTGACTATTTGGCTTCAGTAGAGAAAAGAACAAGATTGCACTTCAGATTCCCCTTTGACATACAGACAGATACCCAGCTGCTTCCCTGTGCTTTATTACACATGCATTCTCCCACCCAATGCAGATTTCATGTACATTCCTGTAAGAGATGAATAACTGGATTAGTACTTGGGTGGGTTCCTGTGTTGGGGGAGAGATATGGGTTATGCAGAGGAGGGAACCTGAAAAATTAATCTGACCATATTTAGAGAATAGACCAGGAGGGCACTCTGGCTTCGATGAATATAACAGTGACCAACCTTTACCTGAGGTGAGGTAAAAACAATGACTGCAGAAGGCTTTTGCCCGAAATGTCGATTTCGCTGCTCCTTGGATGCCGCCTGAACTGCTGTGCTCTTCCAGCACCACTAATCCAGAATCCTTTACCTGAGGTGACCTACACCCCGAGAATGTCATGATTTAATCTCCCTGCCACCACCAACTCATTTTGCAGTCAGTGATGAGAAGATTAATTGGTAAGCAGCACATTCAGTGACATAGCTCTCTCATTTGTGTGTTGTCAGAATATAGTAGCACATGCAAGGATCAGGATATCTTATTGTATATTATCTATTCCAGACGTAAAACTGAGGAGGCATTTATAATGATTTGTCTCTTCATATCATAAGGACCCACCTTCACAATCCGATGTTCTACTTGCTTGAGGCATTCTGTTCTTCCTACAATACCTCTGCAGTGTTAATTCTTTGTAAGTATTAATGTATCTGTCCAGTATCAGCCATTCCATGCTTGGCTCAAAGTCAAAATGCGCCTGTTCATATTTTAATTTTTAACCTATGTCTCTCTGCATTTGAACCGTTTGCCACATGAACACAACTCCCTTCAAAGCCCGAATCCCATTCTGGTTTTCCTTGGCATTTCCTTTCCTTTGCTTTCCCAGTTGATTTTCATGACAATTTCCTCAGTAACCCTGAGGAAGCTACAAATTGTTCCTTGGCCTTTCAGGACTGACCTAACAACTACAAGGAACTGGCAGCCACTTCTGTGACTGATTCTATCGATAAGCAATGTTTATCTCTCTGCCCTCAGCATCCGCTCCCCCCTCAAGGCAACGACCTTACCACCCTGTCTCAGCAATGATGAGAACCATCACAATTCAAGTTGGCAGATTCAAATGTCAGACTGCTTTGGGACTCTGGGCCTCTGGAGAAATAAATTAGGATGTGAGAGTCTTGAGAGCAAAGCCTTTTGGAGCAAAGTGAATTGCAAGGGTGTATGCTGAGGTGCTTCTGCAAATCCAGAACGTATTGAAATCATTTTCAGGAATGTCACAGTATTGGTATATATCATGCAGACACTGTATGGATTTTACCCATATTTAAGATAAATTTTAATTACTTTGCAGCAATCTGATGTACATTTGAAAAATCTCCTGTTCTTTAATGTTTATTTGCCAAAACCTGACAATGAAGAATGTGCCTTATTTTTTAAAGGTTACTGCATCATCTTCATTCCAATAAAGAATTATACAATCTTATAATATTGAAGAAGGCCATTTATGTGCTGAGTCTTTGGAAATAGATCTCACTTTCCCACTCTTGTCCCAGAGCCCTAAACCGTTTAATATTACTGGTCATTGTAAAGCAAAACATAAAAATCACAGAAGTTTCAGTCTTTAATGCTAATGTGGTTCAGAATTAATAATAAATGTTATTTAATACTGATTTGTTCTTTCACATCATAAGAACCAACTTCACAATCAGATTTTTGTATTGTTTGAGGCATTCTGGTCTTTCTACAATATCTCTGCACTGTTAGTTCTGCGTGGGCATCAATATACTGTACCTGTCCAAAATCGTTTCTACATCCAAGTCTCAAGGTAGTGCAGAGCAAAACAACACAGTGTTAGAAAAGAATTACATTGAATGTCTGCCTAGGCTCATTCAATGTAGTTCCCCCTTCATATGCTGTAGCTTTTCTTTGCAGTACTTTGAACAAAGGACAGAATCTAACAATGAAAGCATTTGACAGAGGTATCCACAATGGCTAGTGAGGTAAATGACATTCAATATCTTTTTAGATGTTGCAGAGCATAGAAAATATGACCTGTAAAGAGCAAGTTTAGGTGAGATGCCACAATATATTTCTTTTTCCCTTGAGGGTGATCATTAACTGGAATGGGTTAACAGGAGGGTGGTTACAAAAGACAATGGATTACTTTCAGAAACAAGTGTGCGCAATGGAAGCTCTACTATACTATCTAATAAGTTTGTGCCATTAGCATGTTTCTCCTTCGAATTTGTTTATCCATGCAATACTTAAATCTCTTTGCCGACTGCAAATCTAATCTTTGTTTATCTAGTGTCTTAAAGAAATATAAAAAGAAAAACTTAATCTCTGGAGTTAGAGTGTGCACTGCACAAGCATCTGGTGATACATATGTATGTCTGCTATGTCTACTATTTGCAAAAATCATCGATTGAGTTTTTCTGGGAGTCACCTTTATGAACAGTGAAACTTCTCTCAATTAGAATGCCAGAATACTGTAAAGGAAGCTCAGGCAGCTTTCACAGTAACATTGGCTTTCACAGTAAAGGGGCTTGCAGGGTTTCTCAGAGTATTGTCCTCCAACAGATCACTAAGCTGGCCAAGTACAATTGGTAGTCCTAGCACAGCAGATTGGAAGCCCTAGAGTGAGATAGTTCAAAGAAATGAAAAGTTGTCTCTGACCATTGCAGTAAACTGCCAAGGCAGCCATTTGGTGCTTAATACTGACTTGCTGTCCACTTCTCCAAGTATATCCCATGCTAAACTGGAGAGGAAGTTACTTTTGAAAATTGGCACAATAACTTTCCTTTGCTGTTATGGTAAGGATAAACCATTTGATTTTATCACCGTCACTAGTGTTGTCATTTTGCATTGTGGTAAATTTACGTATTAATCCACTTACAATATACAATGGACTCCTTTTCATCAGCAAATCAATTTAAGATGGAACATGTTCAACCCGCCTTAAGTTGCGTAAGCAGCCTAAAAGTATTGTGCCATTTTTGTCTCAATAATGACACTTAACATCAGACTTTCACCTGTTCTGTTTATGGGTTCAATGAAACAATTGTATTAAAACAGTTTGTGAAACATATCAATGGTCATACTGACATCTGCAATTTAACTTGTACAGTACTATATTAAAATAAAAATTTGGCTTGGTGACTGGTTATCAATGTAGAACAATGGGTTCAATACCTGTAATGGCTGAACTTACCATGAGGGCCTCTCCTTCTCAACCTCTCCCCTTGCTGAAGCTGTGGTGACCCTCAGATTAAGTTGCCACCAAGTGTTTCTTTCTCTAAGCAGAGAGCAGCCCTATGGTCCAATTTAACTATCATGACTTCACTGAATTAGTACAGGATATACATACCTTCAAAGCAACTTTGTTTTCCAACATGGCATTCTAATTACCTCGATAAGCTTAAAAACTGAACAATTGGATTGATTAAATATTAATTGAATACATACCTCTAAAGGCATTTAAAATGTAATTAATTTGGTTATTAAAACCTTCATGAAATAATGGATTCTGAATTGTAATCAGGATAGTGCAAGTAGAAATTGCTTTCAATCTATTTTCTCTGAGGAAGTGGCTACTGGTGTGAATGGTGTTATGTCCTGATAGATTGCTACGCTTCATTAAAAGTTGGGTTCTGCATAGTTGGTTCCTTGCTATTCCACCGGAGAGATAAATGTTGAAGTATATTGGATTTAATGAGAACAAGGTCAAAGTCAATAGATAAACACATTACCAAGTTAGCTCAATTTTCTTGCAACTGAGGAAGAGGATCATCATTGATGTAGCTTGGTACGTGCTCTTCCTCTCAATAAAGAGAATGATTCAGATTACCTAATGTGTTTTCAAGGCTGCTGGCCTATTGCATTCTTGTCACACTGAAGCCTGATCATGGAATCTTTCACTTTTCAACTAAATGCAGAGTGAAATTTACGTAATGAAATCTGGCTAAAAAAAATGGAATACCTTTGCTACAGCAAGCTTATTCACCAAAACAACAGTATTGAATTATTTGCTTAGGTAGCCCACACAGTACTTTCATTCAAGTCTATTCCATACTCTGACTATATAACTGTAACAACAGTCCACACAGCATTAAATTTTGATTACAGACCATACAGAATGCTGATTACAATCAGTACAATATTGTGATTTCAGGATTCTGACTACTGTCCATGGCATACATAATACATTCTCAATACAATCCATGTGGTACTTTGATTATAAATCCTACATTGCACTGATTATCATGAGTTGCTTTGAGTAAAAGCCATGCAGTATTCTGATTGAAGTCCGTAGAGTATCTTAGCACAGGTAATACAGTAGTCTGTTACAGTCCATTCAATACTCTGGGAAAGTAATTGCTATAACTTTGCCGCTTGATACTGTAAAGCCACTGGAGACATAAAGGTTTTAGTGTATAGCAGAGCCGCCTACTGTAGAATGTGTGCATTTGTTACAATCCTTTGTGCTTTAACTTGTACCTTTGTCTATGTGACTCATTTCTTGGTTTTTCCTATAAAGAATATTTGCAGGTCATGGTTAAAGGCTGTGAAGTCTCCCAAGGTGCTCTTCCCCACCTTTGGTGTTTTCCTGCGTTGCACCCTATTATTGATGTTTTCCATGATCTTTTCCTTTCCAAATTATTCCGAGGTCTTTGCCTGCCTTTGGAGACTTCCCTTTCCTTGGACTCCATTTTAACTTCCCATCTGTCCTCCTCATTTGATACCCATTTGTCTTCAGTCGCTCAGACTAAGCACACTACCTCTAGTGAATGCACTACTGCTTGCTCATCTAACGTAGTCAGAACGAAAGCATACCTACACCTATTTTAGGCAAGAATTAATTGCTCACTTACAGCAAAAATGGTGTATGGTCAAGTCCTTCCTGCCCTGGCTTTGAACAAACTGGTGAGAAAGGTTTTACAACAGAAGTAGAGTTAAGAATTTGAAATCTGTGTTCAAGAAGATGCAAATAGTGTACTCCGAGCTGATACTCTCCTGCGTTAGTTTTCACAATGCACCAATTTCAACAAATAGTTAGGGGAGGCAGTGGCCTAGTCGTATTAGGAGAAAGTGAGGACTGCAGATGCTGGAGATCAGAGTCAAAGAATGTGCTGCTGGAAAAGCACATCCAGTCAGGCAGCATCCAAGGAGCAGGAGAGTCGATGTTTCAAGCATAAGATTCCTGATGAAAGGCTTAGGTCCAAAATGTCGACTTTCCTGTTCCTCGGATGCTGCCTGACTGGCTGTGCTTTTCCAGCACCACACTCTTCGCTTAGTGGTATTACCACTATTAATCCAGAGACACAGTAAAGTTGTGGGGACCTGGCTTCGAATCCCTCTAAGGCAGATGGTGGAGTTTGAATTCAATTTGAAAAAGAAATCTGGAATTAAGTGTCTAATGATGACACCATTAATCCATTGTTGACTGCCCTTTAGGAAAACAAACTTCCATCCGTACCTAATTTGGCCGGTATGTGACTCCAGAGTTTTCCTGCTGATTAAGCATTCATGGGTGCAAAATGTTATCCAAAACTTATGAAATTAGTTGTTAACAACTGTCAGCCTTCTCCCAGCATTAGCCAGCCTGACCCTCACAGGTTTGATAACAATTGAATGAAGAGGTCCTACCTTGTAAGCATTATGAACAGCCCATAGTTAGTAACGTTCCCATAGGGTAAATAATATTTATCAATTAGCTTAAAATCCAATTGGAGGATGATACTTATATTCAATTACACTCTAACAACTGAGTGGAACTAGTGGACAATTTTAATTTTGTGAGCAAAATTGACCATCTGTGATTACAAATCCACATATAATCCGGTCATTGGGAAGTCTGCAATCATTGTATTAAGGTGATAATCAAATGTGTATGTAATTAGGCTGATGCTTCATTAAAAGCAGGGAATGCTTTGGTGTTAGCGATATCAAGGTATACAAGGTAATGAGAGGTTTGGATAGAGCCAATAGCCAGAGAATTTTCTCCAGGGCAGGATTGACTTGTACAAGGGGTCATAGTTTAAGATATGAGGAGGAAAGTATAGAGGAGACATCAGAGGTAAGTTCTTTACGCAGAGAGCTGTGAATGCATGGAATGCGTTACGAGTGGCGATGGTGGAAGCAGAGTCATTAGGGACATTTAAGCGACTGCAGGACATGCACATGGACAGCAGTGAGTTGAGGGATGCGTAGATTAGGTTGTTTTATTTTAGATTAGGAATAATCCTCGGCACAACATTGTGGGCTGAAGGGCCTGTTCTGTGCTGTACTTTCCTATGTTCTATGTTCTATATAGCCTTTGCAGGAGATGTCAGGTAAAAACATCACTCTGTTCAGATGCACACTAAAGATTTCACTGCTCTCCTTCAGGGGTTTAAGATAAAAACAGGGACTTATTCCCCCCAAAAACAAAAGTGCAGCCTCTCAGCTTCCTCTACACTACCTGTCCCTCCACCTGTCTTTTGTGTCTTCTGCAAATTTAGCAACAATGCTCTCAGTTTGTTTGTCCAGAATGTGGATGGACAACGTGAATCACTGTGTTCCCAACTCTGCCCCCTGTGGAAATCCACTGGTCACCAGCTTCCACCTTGAAAAACACTCCTTTATTCCCACTCTCCATCTTCTGACAGTCAGCCATTCCTCTATTCCTGCCTGTATATTGTCCCTCACACCATGGGCTCTTACCTTATTTAGAGACAAAAAAACTGCAGATGCTGGAATCCAAGGTAGACAAGCAGGAGGCTGGAAGAACACAGCAAGCCAGGCAGCATCAGGAGGTGGAGAAGTTCACATTTAACCCTTCTTTAGGACTGGGGGTGGGTGTGGGGGAGCTACAGATAAAGGAGGTGGCGGGTGTAGGGTGGTGAAATGGGGATAGGTGAATTAGGTAGAGGGTACAACTTGGTTGGTCAATGGGAGGAATGAATCCAAGGAGCAGGGGAAGGGGCTGGGAAGGGAGGATCTTTGAAATTGGAGAACTTAATGTTGAGTTCTCTGGGCCATAGGCTGCCCAGGTGGAAGATAAGGTGCTGTTCCTCCAATAGGCGCTGTGGTTTGTTTTGGCAATGGAGGAGGTCAAGGTTGATCATATCGGAAAGGGAGTGTTTGGGGGAATTGAAATGGGTGGTGACTGGGAGGTCTGGTCAGCCCCTGCGGGCCCAGCTGTGATGCTGGGTGAGCCGTTCTCTAAGTTTATATTTGGTCTCCCTAATGTAGAGAAGATCACATTGAGAGTACCTGATGCAGTAAATTAGGTTGGAAGAGAGGCAGGTGAACCTCTGTCTCACCTGGAAGGACTGTTTCCACCCCTCCTCACCTCCATCCTGGGCCTTCAGGTGAGACAGCGGTTCACCTGCCTCCTTTCCAACCTAGTTGACTGCATCACGTGCTGCCGATGTGGTCTTCTCTACATCGGGGAAATTCCACCCCTCCTCACCTCCATCCTGGGCCTTCCAGGTGAGACAGAGGTTCAGCTGCCTCTCTTCCAACCCAGTTGACTGCATCACGTGCTGCCGATGTGGTCTTCTCTACATCGGGGAAACTGAATGTAAACTGAGGGAATGGTTTGCCAAGCATCACAGCTGGGTCCGCAGGATCTCCCAGTCACCGCCCATTTTAATTTCCCCAACCACTCCCTTTCCGACATGACCATTCTTGGCCACCTCCATTGTCAAAGCACACCACAGCGCCCTTTGGTCGACCAACACTTTATCTTCCTTCTGGGCACTCTACAGCCCAGAGGACTCAATATTGAGTTCTCCAGTTTCAAATAACCTCCCTCCCCATCCCCCAACTTCCTTCCCAGCCCCTACACTGCTCCCTGCTACCAACCAGATTCATTCTTCTCATTGACCAACTAGGTTGTACCCTCTACCTGTCTTCACTTATCCCTACTTCACCGACTCCCTTGAAGTTCTAGTATGTTGCTGGTGTCTTCCACCATGAAGACTGACGCAAAGTACCTGTTTAGTTCCTCTGAAATTACATTGTTCCACATTACTACTTCTCCAGCCTCATTTTTCAGAGGTCCAATGCCCACTCTTGCATCTTTTTAATCTTTTAAGTATTGGAAAATAATTGCAATCTTCGTTTGTATAACTAGCTAGCTTACCCTCATTTCATTTTATCTCCCTTTTTTTAAAAAGTCATTCTCTGCTGGTTTTTAAAAGCTTCCCAATTTCCTGGTTTCCCAATAACCTCCACCATACTGTATGCTTTCCCTTTTGTTTTTGTACTGTCCCTGACTTGCCTTGTCAGCCATGGTTGTCTTATCATCCCCTTAGTCTGTTTCTTCTTCCATGGGATGAAATTCTGCTGGGCCTCCCAAATTATCCCCAGAAATTCCTGCCAATGTTGTTCCACCATTTTCTCTGCTAGGGTCTCCTTCCAATCAACTCTGGCCAGCTCCTCCCTCATGCCTCTGTAGTTACCTTTACTCAATTGTAATACCATTCTTCTCAAACTGCAGGGTGTATTCTATCATATTGTGGTCACTATCTTCAACGAGTTCCTTCACCTTCAGCTCCCTCATCAAGTTTGCCTCATTACACATCACTAAATCCAGAATTGCCTGTCCCCTAATGGGCTGTACCACAAGCTGCTCCAAAAACATTGGACAAATTCCTACTAAATAAAAATCAAAAGTACTGCGGATGCTGAAACTTAGAAACAAAAACAGAAGTGGCTGGAAATGAAAAAAATGAAAGGACATTTGAAAGTTAAACCAAATCTTTCTTTGGTCGACTTGCTATTATTGCTCGTCACATTATTTGGATTTTCTGTTCATTGATGCTTGCATTAAAAAAGGATATTTACAAAGCAGCTTTCATGTTCACACTGATAACAAAACAGATTTTACATCACGCTGCCTCTAGCCTAAACAGATCCCTTGTTTCTGAAAGCTGTAGATAGTCAAAGTCTGCCAACCTGTTAGTGATTACACCATGGACAGAGGCATGATAGGGTTGAAAATTCTCATGAGGTTCCAATCCTGCAATTTGTCTCATCTGTAAAGACTATCTTTGTATTTCTCTTTTATCGGAGATTGAGAGCGTTGTCATTAAAGTGAACAATAAATATTGGGAGATTTGATCCAGATACCTAAAATTATGGAGGGATGGGACAGAGTAGGTAGAATTGTGATGTTTCTTGGAATAATCTGGGAGTAATCATTGTTTGCGACTGAAACGTACAATGTTTAAGCATACAGTAAGTGATTGAAGGAAAAGGAATTTAGAAATCTGGGAATAGATTGGCCAGGCTGGTATTAAATGTGGAGCTTGTACGTTAATACAGAGATTCACCAGGATGTTCCCTGGGCTGGAGGGCTTGGGTTATAAGGAGAGGCTGTGACTTTTTTCACTGTAAGGGGTTGACGGTAGTCTTATAGAGGTTTATAAAATCATGAGGGACATGGATAGGGTAAATAGACAAGGTCTCTTCCCCGGGGTGGGGGAGTTCAAAACTAAGGGGAATATATTTAAGGTGAGAGGAGAAAGATTTAAAAGAGACGTGAAGAACAACATTTTTACACAGAGGGTGGTTTGTGTGTGGAATGAACTGCCAGAGGAAGTGATCGATGTGGGTGGAGTTACAGCATTTTAAAGACATGTTTTAGGGACAGATATACAAATAGGAAAAACTTAGAGGAATATGGGCCAGGTGCAAGCAAGTATGATCTAGTTTAGTTTGGGAAATGTGGTCAGCATGGATGAATTGGACTAAGGGGTCGGTTTCTGTGCTGCATGACTCTGTTTTGTAATATCCATGCAACTTTATGTAATCACTTATGTAACTGCATTATTTGTTCATCCTGTTCTACTTCAGAGTTGTATGGACTGGATTTTAAATCAGGGGTTGGGAACTGGAGTGGGAACAGCTTCCATTTTGTAAATCCACGTGCTGTGCATTAGATACATGCACTGGAATTTCAAGTCTTCAGTCAATTAAAAGCAGCAAGACAAGTTAGCACCTAATCAGGGATGGTATGCAGGCTCGTAGTGCTGGAGGACCAATGGGAGGTCTTGCAAAATTTGCCCACTGGCCCATGCAAGAGTTCGCGATCTGAAAATGGAGGCTTCAGGACTACAATGAGTGCATATTGTTTATAAAAACCCACAACACCCTGGCTATGACTTTGGAGGGGTAACTCTGACTGGCATGGACTGCCCAAATTGCTGACTGGAAATTATCCTTGATTAAATCTAGTTGGCCACTTGTCACTACTAAAAGGACACCCAATCAGACACTGAGTCAGCCTGGTTAGACAGTGGTAGTGTGGTGATAAGCTGGCATGAAGGCTGATGACAAATTTTGTGCCAATCCTCGAAGCTCTGTTAAGAATCCCAACCATAACACTTGGCATCTCTCTTCCATAGTCTCTAGAAGTCTGGCTTTCGTTTCCTATGTTTTCATTTGGCACTGTTACACCTATTACAGAATCTTCAAGTTTGACAATTCCCAGGAGGTGTCAATGTGAGATAGGGCAATATCTTTTATCTACTGCCAGTCAGCACTGCAATTCCTGTCAACACTTTTGTTGCATATCACCCGTTACCTCTTCAATCGTGACAATTCCATAAAGCCTGGCATCTTTGGCATTGCAATTCTTGTTGTCCTTTGTCAGTTCAATAATATTTTACCAATTTTAGTGATGTATGGTTAGGAATACAGTGTGGTGTTATTGATTAGATTGTGATAAGTGTAGGACGCCATACAATTATACTATTTTGATTGTATTATTTTGACTTAGATCCACAAAACACAAAAATGACAACTTTTACACCCACAGTAGTAATGGAAATAAAATCAACACCGAACTGATGAGAGAATGAATAAACTGATCGAGAAAGACACACTCATAAAATCAATCAGCAGCATTGCGGAGAAATGGAGGTCGTACTTTGTCTTTCATTAGAACTGAGCTGAGTTTAAACTGAAAAGTTAATTCTGTTTCTCTTCACAGATTTATCCAGATTTGCTACTTGTTTTTACTTCAGATTTCCAGCATCCACTGTATTTTGACTTTTATACTAGAGATCTAAGATCTTGTACCTTGAAATTCCTTCCAATAACCTTTTCAAGATTTTGAGGATAGTTGGAACAGGAAGAGCCCATTCAGACCTCTCAAGTACACTGTTCTATTTCAATAAAATCAAAGATGATCTACACCTCAACTGTGTTTTTCCAACTTTACTCCATATCTTTTGATGTTTGTACCTGATATTTCAATTTTAAGAGTTCTAATTAAGTGTTCTAGATTCCACAGATTGTTGGGAACAGACGTCTCGATTTTGTGTCAACAAAGTGCTTCCTGATTTCAAATAAGAAGATAAATAACTTGTACACTAGCCCCAACCATTGTTGCTATGACCTGTGTAGTGGGTGTTGCATGATGAAAGCACAAGTAGAGACTCTCTGGAAATTTATCTTCTAGATCCCAAAAATACTGAAGGAGGGATGCCACAGAGTTGATCTCAGCTGTCTTTGACATTATTTTGAATCCCACCGTGTGGAAAGAGGCCCTTTGGCCTAACAAATACACCGATCCTCTGAAGAGTAACCCACCCGACCCATTCCCCTACCCTAGGGCAGCCAGTCCACCTGACCTGCGCATCATTGGACTGTGGGAGGAAACCTGAGCACCTGGAGGAAACCCATGCAGACATGGGGAGAACATGCAAACTCCACACAGACAGTCGCCCAAGGCTGGAATCGAACACAGGTCCCTAGCGCTGCGAGGCAGCAATGTAACCACTGAGCCACCACACTGCCCCAGGCATCAAAGTGCTCTTATGATCAAATTATGATCTTATGACCCCCAAGTTATATTTAAAAGGACCATATGATTAAGGCATGATTTGACAGAATAGATAATGAGAAATGGTTTCCTTTGAAGAGGGCATCAAAAACCGAGGGACATTATTGGACTTGGGCCATCTGAGATCCAGATGAACTTTTGGTAAATGGAGTGTTCTCCCACACAAAGCTGTGGGTGACTGGAAAATGAAGATTTCCAGAACTGAGGCAGGTTGAGTTTTGATAGCCAAGTGCATCAAGGAATAAGAGGCAAGGTCATTATGTGGAGTTGAGGTACAGATCAGTCCTGATCTAATTCTCCCTACACCCAGGAAACCTGACTGACCAATATTAAATATGAAATTGGAGCTTGTTATAAGGTTCCCAGCCTTATTAAAATAGGGTGGAATGACAAACTTACCATTTGGGAAGGGATTGACTGTCTGTAACTGACCAGCTAATGTCTACCAAAAGCAGATATGGACATGATTCAGGTTTTTAAAACTTTAACATTTAATTTGATCTCGCTTTGGAGAATAAATGTCATCCATAGAATTGGACAGCATGTGTTAGAGAATAGGTGGCGACATTGTCCTCTTCCTATTCTTAGACAGTTCCTTGGAATCAAAGATAACCTCCTTCCATCCCGGTGTTGTGTATCCTTATCTCCTTCCATCCCGGTGTTGGATATCCTGATCCCCTCCCATCCCGGTGTTGGGTATCCTGACCTCCTTCCCTCCCGGTCTTGTGTATCCTGACCTCCTTCCATCCCTATGTTCGGTATCACAAACTGGATCTGTAAACCCTGCCACAGATGGGGTAAGTAGTGTTTTTCTGAAGTGAGCGGGTTGGATGTTTTGTGTTTTCATATACTCCACTGTTTGCACTGGATCTCCATCTGGACATGTAAAAGACATAGAAACCTGGAAATCTTGAGCAGGAGAAGGCCATTCAGCCCTCTCTGCCATTCAATGTGCTGATCCCCTACCTCCATGCCATAGTCCTCCTCTCTTCCCATAACACTCAACACCTTTAACCTCTATGAATTCATTTCTTTCTTAAATATATTCCATGATTCTGCCTTCATTGCCTTCCAATGGGCAGAATCCCTTATGGGTTCAGCACACTCAGATGCTCACACTGAGAAGCCATGGACCACCTTTTCAAGGGAAAGTAGAACAGGCAATAAATGCTGGCCAAGCCAGTGACGCCCAGATCCCACGAATAAAAGAAAAAACTCAGAGTGAAAAGCCATCTTGGTCCAAAATGGCTTATCACAAATCCTGAGAAAAAGACCCTTTTCTTGCACCCACCAAACAGGGTTAACAACATCCCTACACTCATGTCCAATCCTGTCAGAATTTTATAGTTTTAATGAGGTATCCCCTCATTTCTTCCAAATTTTGATGTAAACAGGACCAGCCAACCCAATACCTCCTCATATGACAGCCTTGTCATTTCTAACCTAACATAAAGAAGCGCTTATGCCCGAAACGTCGATTCTCCTCCCTTGCTTCCCAGAGAATCCTAGGATAAATGCCATCAGGCCCAGGGGACTTATCTATTTTCACCCTTTCCAGAATTTCCAACACCTCTTCCCTACATACCTCAAAGCCGTCCATTCTAATTAATTGTGACTCAATATTCACATCGGCAACAATGTCCTGTTCCTGAGTGAATACTCCAATTGAACCTTCACGCCTAATCTTTACATATTCCTTATTAAACCACGGCTCCCTCACATGACCCTTTCCTCCCTGCCTGACAGGTACATACTTATCAAGGACACTCAATAGTTGTTCCTTGAACAAGCTCCACATATCAATTACACCCTTGCCTTGAAGATTACTTTTCCAGGCCACACATCTAAGTCATGCCTCACAGCCTCATAATTTCCCTGCCCCCAGCTATAACTCTTGCCCTGTAGTGCACACTTGTCCCTCTCCATCACTAGAGTAAAAGTCACCGAATTGTGGTCACTGTCCCCAAAGTGCTCACCTACCTCCAATTCTAACACCTGGCCTGGTTCGTTACCCAGAACCAAATCCAGTATGGCCTCACCTCTTGTTGGCCTGCTCCTCGGATGCTGCCTGGCCTGCTGCGCTTTTCCAGCACCACACTTTTCATTTCTAACCAGTGGTCTGGTGAACCTTTCATGTACAGGTCAGGTGATCCTGCATATCCAAAGATGTGCAGGTCAGGTGAATTGGCCATGTTAAACTGCCCATAGTGTGAGGTGCATTCGTCAGGGGTAAATATAGGATATGGGAATGGGTCTGGGTGGATTACTCTTCGGAGGGTCGGTATGGACTTGTTGGGTCAAATGGCCTGTTTCCATACTGTAGGGAATCTAATCTTTGCTGCATTCCCTCTATGCCAAGTGTACCTTTTCATAGATACAGAGACCAAACTGCACCCAATACTCCAGATGTAATCTCACCTAGGGTCTGTTTGTTTGCTTGCTTCTGTACTCAAACCCTCTTGCAATATACCATTTACCTTTCTAACTACTTGCTACATGTTTCTTTTCAGAGACTGGGTTATAAGGACACCCTGTTCCCTCTATATCAACATTTTCCGGTCTATCACCATTTAAATAGCACCTTTCTATTCTGTATTACTCACTGAACTGGGAAACCTCACACTTATTGGTATTGTACTATATCAGCCATCCATTTTCTAAATTGCCTTGACGGCTCTTTCTATTCTCTTCACCACTCACAATCCCAACTAATCTTCTATCATCAGTGGACTTGTAAATAGTTTACTTCACAACCTTACCTGAAACTTTGAAATATTTTGTGACCACCCGGGACCCAGGCATTGATCCCTAGTCACTGCCCTTTGCTCCAAAAAGTAATAATTTATTCCTATTTATCTCTGTTTCCAGTCTGTCAACCAATTCTCAATCTATACCAGTATCCCTATACCAGCACTAATCCCTTGAGCTTTAAACTTGTACATTAACAACTTGTGTTCACCTTTATTAAACTGTTTCTGAAAATCTGAATATGTGACACCACTGATTCTCCCTCATTTATTCCACTTGTTATATTGTCAAAAACTCCAGTAGGTTTGTCAACTCCTTGTCATTTCCTTTTCACAAATCCAGATTAGACTTCACCTAATCCAGTTGATACTTTCAAAGTGCCCTGTTACAGTGCAGCTCAGTAATTCTCTGGTGCCACAGAGTTGGCTGCTAAACTCCCCTGAGAAACCGTCATCCCTAGCCTTGTCAAAATAGAAAATCTATTAGAGAGTGACATAACCTTTCTGCACTACTACCTGACTACTGCACAACTTCCGTGGTGTTTTTACTCTGTTTTACAGTCAATCATTCTTTTTACCCTCTTTACCTGAGGTGTGACCACCTCATTGTAAGCCTTTTGGATATTGTACAATCTCCTCAGCTGCCATTCCAGATCCAAAACGCAGATTGCCAGACTATGATTGGAGAGACCTTGTGCATACCTGCTCACCAGGACACTGGGAGTGTCTCTGAGTTTTCTATATCAGACAGAAAGACTAGTTCACCATGTTAAGCTGCCTCTCCATAACTTACTCTTAAACTACTCACTTTTTGTTTACTTCCTGTTTACTACGAGTACTATAGATGGGTCAGTTTTTGTCCAGTGTGTGCAGGAGGGCTTCCTAACACAGTACGTAGACAGGCCAACAAGGGGCGAAGACACATTAGATTTGGTACTGGCTAATGAGCCCGGCCAGGTGTTAGACTTGGAAGTAGGTGAGCACTTTGGTGATAGCGATCACAATTCTGTAATGTTTACATTAGTGATGGAAAGGAATAGGTGTATACCACTGGGCAAGAGTTACAGCTGGGGGAAAGACAATTACGATGCGATCAGGCAAGATTTAGGAAGCATGGGATGGGGAAGAAAACTGCAGGGGATGGGTACATTAGAAATGTGGAGCTTATTCAAGGAAAAGCTCCTGTGTGTCCTAGATAAGTATGTACCTGTCAGGCAGGGAAGAAGCTGTAGAGCGTGGGAGCCGTGGTTTACGAAGGAAGTGGAATCTCTGGTCAAGATGAAGAAGAAGGCTTATGTTAGGATGAGATGTGAAGGCTCAGTTGGGGCGCTTGAGGGTTACAAGGTAGCCAGGAAAGACCTAAAGAGAGAGCTCAGAAGAGCCAGGAGGAGACATGAGAAGTTGTTGGTAGATAGGATCAGGGTAAACCCTAAGGCTTTCTGTAGGTGTTTAAGGAATAAAAGGAACAAGAGTAAGATTAGGGCCAATCCAGGATAGTAGTGGGAAGTTGTGTGTGGAGTCAGACGAGATAGGGGAAGCACTAAATGAATATTTTTCGACAGTATTCACTCTAGAAAACAGCAATGTTTAGATTAGATTACTTACAGTGTGAAAACAGGCCCTTTGGCCCAACAAGTCCACACTGACCTGCCGAAGCGCAACCCACACACACCCCTACATTTACCCCTGCCCATAACACTATGGGCAATTTAACATGGCCAATTCACCTAACCTGCACATTTTTGGACTGTGGGAGGAAACCGACGGAGAGAACGTGCAAACTCCACACAGACAGTCGCCTGTGGCGGGAATTGAACCCGGGTCTCTGGCGCTGTGAGACAGCAGTGCTAACCACTGTGCCACCGTGCTGAGGAGAATACTGAGATACAGGCTACTAGACTAGATGGGATTGAGGTTCACAAGGAAGAGATATTAGAAATCCTGCAGAGTGTGAAAATAGATAAGTCCCCTGGGCCGGGTGGGATTTTTCCTAGGATCCTTTGGGAAGCCAGGGAGGAGATTGCCGAGCCTTTGGCATTGATCTTTAAATCGTCATTGTCTACAGGAATAGTGCCAGAAGACTGGAGGATAGCAAATGTGGTTCTCCTGTTCAAGAAGGGGAGTATAGACAATCCTTATAGACCAATGAGCCTTACTTCAGTTGTTGGGAAAGTGTTGGAAAAGGTTATAAGAGATAGGATTTATAATCATCTAGAAAAGAATAATTTGATTCAGGATAGTCAGCACGATTTTGTGAAGGGTAGGTCATGCCTTTTTTTTGAGTTCTTTGAGAAGGTGACCAAACAGGTAGATGAGAGTAAACCGGTTGATGTGGTGTATATGGATTTCAGCAAGGCGTTCGATAAGGTTCCCCACAGAAGGCTATTGTACAAAATGCGGAGGAATGGGATTATGGGAGATATAGCAGTTTGGATCAGTAATTGGCTCGCTGAAAGAAGACAGAGGGTGGTGGTTGATGGGAAATGTTCATCCTGGAGTCCAGTTACCAGTGGTGTACTGTCGGGGTTGGTGTTGGGTCCACTACTGTTCATCATTTTTATAAACAACCTGGATGAGGGCGTAGAAGGGTAGGTTAGTAAATTTGCAGACGACACTAAGGTCGGTGGAGTTCTGGATAGTGATGAAGGATGTTATAGGTCACAGAGAGACATAGATAAGCTGCAGAGCTGGGCTGAGAGGTGGCAAATGGAGTTTGATGCGGACATGTGTGAGGTGATTCACTTTGATCGGAGTAACCGGAATGTAAAGTATTGGGCTAATGGTAAGATTCTTGGTAGTGCAGATGAGCAGAGAGATCTCAATGTCCAGGTACACAGATCCTTGAAAGTTGCCACCCAGGTTGACAGGGTTGCTAAGAAGGCATACAGTGTTTTAGCTTTTATAAATAGAGGGATCAAGTTCGGAACCAAGAGGTTATGCTACCTGGTCAGGTCCACACCCCCCAACAACCCACCCTCCCGTTCTGGCACCTTCCCCTGCCACCACAGGAATTGCAAAACCTGCGCCCACACCTCCTCCCTCACCTCCATCCAAGGCCTCAAAGGAGCCTTCCACATCCATCAAAGTTTTACCTGCACATCCACCAATATCATTTATTGTATCTGTTGCTCCCGATGCGGTCTCCTCTACATTAGGGAGACTGGACGTTTTCTAGCAGAGCGCTTTAGGGAACGTCTCCAGAACATCCACACCAATCAACCACACCGCCCCGTGGCCCCACCCCCACTCACCTATTGTACTCTATGCTACTTTCTCCCCACCCCCACCCTCTTCTCATTTATCTTTTCACCCTTCAGGCTCTCTGCCTATATCCCTGAAACATTGCCCGAAACATTGATTTTACTGCTCCTCGGATGCTGCTTGAACTGCTGTGCTTTTCCAGCACCTCTAATCTAAACTCTACAGCTGTACAAAACTCTGGTGCAGCCGCACTTGGAGTATTGTGTACAGTTCTGGTCACTGCATTATAAGAAGGATGTGGAAGCTTTGGAAAGGGTGCAAAGGAGATTTACTAGGATGTTGCCTGGTATGGAGGGAACGTCTTACAAGGAAAGGCTGAGGGACTTGAGGCCGTTTTCATTGGAGAGAAGAAGGTTAAGAGGTGACTTGATAGAGACATATAAGATAATCAGAGGGTTAGATAGGGTGGACAGGGAGAGCCTTTTCCCAAGAATGGTGATGGCGAGCACGAGGAGGCATAGCTTTAAATTGAGGGGTGATAGGTATAGGTCAGATGTCAGAGGTAGTTTCTTTACTCAGAGCAGTAAGGGTATGGAATGCTTTGCCTGCAACGGTAGTAGATTCGTCAACTTTAAGTACATTTAAGTTGTCATTGGACAAGCATATGGACGTACATGGAATAGTATTTTATTTAAATAGATTTCAGGACACTAAGGTACAGAAGGATCTAGGGGCGCTGCTACATAAATCACATAATGTTGGCATGTAGGTATAGCAAGTCATTGAAAGGTAAATGGACTGTTTTTGTTTATTGCAAGAGGAATGGAATAAAAAAGTAAGGATGCTTTGCTACAGTTGCACATGCCTTAGTGAGACCACGTCTAGAATACTGTGTACAGTTTTAGTCTCCTTATTAAAGAAAGAATAGAAATGTGTTAGAGGCAGTTCAGCGAAGATTCATTTGACTGATACTAAGATCAGGGGTTTCCCTTACGAGGAAACATTGTACTTTAGAAAAGTTAGCTGATCTGATCGGGACACGGGAGAGAAGGACTGGATGCTGAACCTTGTAAGACCAACTAGAACTAAGGGACACAGTTTAAAAAGAAATGATCTTCCATTTAATATGGAGTTGAGCAGAAGGTTTTTTCCCTCTCTGAAACGGTTATGCATCTTTGTAACTCTCTTCACCAGAAACCATTAAGGAAGATTTAGTGAATATTTATTTCTGCCATGGTAATTTAATCCCACAATATTATGACTTAGAGGCAAGAGTGTGGAGATGAGTAAGTGTTGTGAGACTGATATATTGAAGGATTCCTCCACTTGCAGATTGTTCAAACAAAGTAAGATAAAGTTTCCTATGAACCATAAATAATGTATTCTTAAAGTATGTAACAATGGGCTGCCTTTAGGGCATGTACATATATTGTACTTTTTTATATATGCTGCACTAAATATATCAGTACCTGTCTCATTGTTAGAAGTACAAATGTGAAAGGTTTATGACTTGAAAAAGTCCATTAAAGCCATCAAGCAATTCCTTTCCCATCCATCAGCTTGTCTGTTCAATCTATCCTTTGGGACTTGCAAAGATCAGTGGGAAATTCTAGATCTTGAATATCAAGCTGCCTAGATGAGAAAAGCAGCCACCCAACAGTGACAAACTAACTGAATTGTACAATTCTTTGCAGAGTCACTATAACCTAAAATACTCAGAGTGGTGAGGACCAGGTAAAATAAGATTGTCTTTCATTTCATTGTTGTCTGATTCACTCACAAATGAGGCCAATTAAAAGCAACTTCAGTTTGTGAATCAGGTGTCCAACTCCATTTCACAGATTGGATTAAAATTACCACCCTTTATATCTAACATCGATACTGGATTCAGAATGTATGGATCCGAGTCGTGCACCTTATGGAAAGAGCTAGGCAACTTGCTAAAAAGCTTTGAAATAGGAGTTTGACGGAGAATGGAAAAGATTGGCTGGACAGAAATCCATAAGGAATGATGAAGTTTTACCAGTGTGTTGCCTGGATTGGAGTGTATTAGCTATAAGGAGAGGTTGAACAAGCCTGGATTGTTTGTGCAAGAGTGTCAGAGGCTGAAGGGCAACCTGTTAGAAGTATATAAAATTATGCGGGGCATGGATGGATAACTGCTTTCCCAGATGGAAATGAAAAATACTAGGGGCATAGATTTAAGGTGAGAGGGGAAAATTTTAAGGAGATGTGTGAGACAAGTTTTTGCACATAGAGAGTGGTAGATACCACCAGTGGAGGTGGTAGAAGTAGATACAATAACAATATTTAAGGGGCACTTGGACAGACATATGAACAGCAGGGAACAGGGAAATACAACCCATGTTGAGGCAAATGGCATTAGTTTAGAATGGCAAGATGGACTCCACAGAAATGATGGGCTGAAGGGCACTGTTCCTGTGCTGTATTGTTCAATGTCCTTTTTATTGCAAAAATGTACTTTTTTCATAATAAATCTTTATACATACACAGATACTGAAGCATTTCTGTACAGTGTTTGCAACATGAAGATTAAACAAACATTGGAACTTGGCATTCCCAGAAGTTCCAAAAACCCCAAGGCATTTGATACTAATAAAGGATTATATTTAAATACACTGAGGCACTGGGAGGGTCCGATAACTGAACAGGCCTACATTAAGCTTTGACAGAAAGACTTTATACAATGGTCTTTCCCCACTACGCCTCGGCAACAGCTGCCCCAATCTTTAGTGCATCCCTCAGCATGTAGCCCTGGATCTGGGAAAGTGCCAGTCTGCAACCCATATGAGATCAACAAGTTTTGGGCATCTTTCACCGAGTTGATGGTCTTCCAGCTGCAGTCAATGGTTGTCTTGGTTCACGTCCCGGGGAACACTCCTTAGAGCACAGAATCCTGGATCACAGAGCTGCTTGAGATGAACCTTCAAAAAACTACTGCATCACTGTCCAGAACTTTTTTTGCAAAGGCATATTCCAGAAGGAGATGTTCTATGTTAATGCCTGTGATGGTGGGATCATGGTCAGTTATCGCTCTGATGCGAACCCAATGGGTTATCCTCTCCACCTGCTACCTTCAAGGTCACCTTAACATTAAACTTTGCAAACACTGAAGCAGATTCAGATTTACCTGAATGCTGCACTGTTTTTATTAATTGAATTTTAAAGTGATAGATACCTGAACATCATTCTTGGCAAAGCTTTGACTAGTACATAGTGATTCTTTCCTTTACATGCGGGAGATTGACTGGTACAAAGTTTTAATTATTGTTTAAAATAAGGTGAATATGGAGGAAGTATTTCCTGGATTGTACTGTTTTTTATTCACTGATAGGTGCATCCTTAGCAAGGTCCACATTTATTGCCCATCCCAGACTGCCCTAGAAAAGGTGATGGTGAGCTGTCCTCTTGAACTACTGCAGTCCTTGGGATACAGGTACACTTACAGTGCAATTCAGAAGGGCACACTAGTACTTTGCCCCTGCCACAATAAAACAATAGAGATATAGTTTCATATCAAGATGTTGTATGTTTTGGAGAGAACCGGTAGTTCTTGGATGTCCCATGCATCTGCTGCTAATGTCCTTCAGAGTGGTAGAGATGATGGGTTTGGAAAATGCAATTGGGGGATCTCTGCTGAGTTAATGCACTGCATCTAGCAGTGTGTTTCAGACTCCTGATTCCCACCAACTTCTGGGTGAAACATTTCTCCCCACATCCCCTCTAAGCCTGCAGCCTTTACCTTAAATCAATGCTCCTTTGTCATTGACCACTATATGTTTCTTCCTGTCTATCTTGCCCATGCCCCTTGTAATTTTATACATCTCAATCATGTCCCCCTCTGTCTCCCCTGCTCCAGCAAAAACAAACCTAGCCAATGTTGTCAGCCTACTGAGTATTTACGCCATTTTCTGTCATTACTTGACAGAATGCCAGTCATAGAGTCAAACAGCACAGAAACCAACCCTTCAGTCCAAACAGTCCGTGCCGCCCATAAAGCCAGACTAAACTAGTCCCACCTGCCTGTGCTTGTCCCATGTTCCTCCAAACAGTTGTTATTCGTTTAGGGTGTAGGTATGCTCGCTGAGCTGTAGGTTTGATATCCAGACGTTTCATTACCTGACTAGGTAATATCATCAGTGGCGACCTCCAAGTGAAGCAAAGCTGTTGTCTCCTGCTTTCTATTTATATGTTTGTCCTGGATGGGGTTCCTGGGGTTTGTGGTGATGTCATTTCCTGTTCCTGTTTAAAAGCTATATGTCTTTTAAATGTTGTAACTGTACCTGCATCCACTACTTCCTCTGGAAATTCATTTTACACACGAATTACTCTCTGTCTAAAACAAATTGTCCCTCATGTCTTTTTTAAATCTTTCTCCTCTCACTTTAAAAATATGCTCCCTAGTCTTGAAATCCCCCACCTGCCATTCATGTTACCTCAACCCCTCATTATTTTATAAATCTCGATAAGATCACCTCTCAACCTCCTATACTGCCAGCCTATCCAGTCCCTCATTATAACACAAACCCTTCATTCCTGGAAACATCCTGGTAAATCTCTTCTGAATCCTCTCAAGCTTAATAATATCCTTTCCATAGCAGGGTGACCAGAACCGGACACAAACTCTGGAAGAGGTCTCACCAGCGTCCTCTATAACCCTAACATAACATCAGTTGCTTTTGAAAATGTTAAATTGTCAGCAATAAAGAGATTCACAGCATCCAAATGCTCTATCTTTTGGACACCTTAACTTGGTGTGATGGAATCTGTTCCAATAGATCATGACAGCTCGCATCCAGCTTTGTTTACATACTAGGTTTTGTTTTTCAAAGTATCTTGCATATTTATGAAGATTACATGGTGTAAAGTTTAATTTTATCATAGAATTATATTGCACAGAAGCTGATCATTTTATCATTTGTACATGTGCTGATTCCTTGAAAATGTTATTACATTCTTCCATAGACCTGCGTGTAATTAGTGAGGCCATCATTTATTGCTCATTGCCTTTTGTTTTCTTTCTAACTGAGCTAGTGCTTATATTTTCCCCAGCACCTATGTCCTGTGTGTGTAAGTGTCAGACACAATGAAGAACAGCAAGTGTGTAAATCTTTATTCAATTTCCAACAACAGGAAGAAAGGAAACATCCTAGTAGCTAGTCACAATCAGAGCCATTCTTAGAGGGAAATGCTGCATGATCAAACAATGAAGGGCAGGGCAGGGACTAAATCAAAATAGAATTGGAGGGGGAAATAATGCACTCCACTCCCTGCGGTGTCCATCTTTATTGCCCATTGCTAAGTGCCCTGGGAAGACTGTGGTGACTTTTTAACTTGAAGCTCTGCAGTCCATGAATTAAAGGGACAACTCTTCAGGAGGGTGTTCCCGGATTTTGACACATTGACACATTGAATAGCAATATAATTCCAAATCAGGATTGACTTGATTTGATTTATTATTGTCACCTGTACCTTAGTATAGTGAATAGTTTTGGTTTGCATGCAGTACAGGCAGATTATCATCTACAGAGATCATAGGGTGATTGAGCTGAGCAAGGATTCCAAAGTTATGGCTGCAAAGAAGGTGCGCAAAAAGCAAGATCAACATTAGATTTGAAATTTGAGAGCTCCATTCGGGAGTCTAATAACAGCGGGGAAAAAGCTGTTCTTGAACCTGTTGGTATGAGTGTTTATGTTTCTGTATTTTCTGCTCGGCAGAGGTTGGAAGAGATTATAATTGAGGTGAGGGACGTTTTTGATAATGTTCTGAGGCATTGAGGAGTGTAGATGGAGTCAATAGATGGAAGGTTGGCTTTTGTGATAGAGAAGGCTGTGTTCTCAACTTACTGTAGTTTCTTATGGTCCTGGGCAGAGCAGTTGATGTACCAAGCCATGATCCATCCAGACAAAATGCTTTCTATGATGCACCTGAAATAGTTTGTGAGGGTCCTTATGGACATGCTGAATTTCCTTACCCTCCTGAGGAAGAAGGACATTGTTGTACCTTCTTGACTGTCGCATCAACATGGGTAGTCCAGGACAGATTGCTGGTGATCATCACTCCGAGGAACTTGATTCTCTCAACCATCACCACCTTAGCTCCATTGATGCAGATAGCGGTGTTCTCTCCTCTTTGCTTCCTGAAGTTGAATATCACCCTTTTAGTTTTCCTGATGTTGAGGGTTGGATTGTCATCTTTACACCATCTTTGGGACTTTGGAAAAATCACATAAAAAGTCAAGAAGGGCCTTTCTTGATGTTGGGAGAAACCAGTTTTGTTTCCCAAACAAGCTCCCAAAGCCAACACAGGATTTACACCAGAAGTCTATCTCTTTCCCATATTCTATCTTGTCATTGTTTGACATCTGGCCTACAATGGTGGTGTCATCAGCAAACTTGTAGTTGCAGTTCGGACAAAATTTGGCCAAACAGTCATGAGTGTACAGGGTGTACAGTAGGGGGCTGAGTACACATCCTTGCGAGGCACCGGTATTGAAGATTGTCGTGAAGGAGGTGCGGTTACCTATCTTCACTGATTGTGGTCTGTGGGTCAGGAAGTGGGAGATCCAGTTACAAAGGGCGGAGCATAGACCTAGGCCTCAGAGTTTGGAGATTAGTTCAACTAGATTTATAGCGTTGAAGGTTGAGCTATAGTCAATAAGTAGAAACTTAATGTAGGAATCCTCATTATCCAGATTGTTTCTGGATAAGAGAATGTTTTGAGTGTATGGTTCAACAGTGTGTTCAGTACAAGGGCTATATTGAAGTGAAATTAAGATGTCTGCCTATCGTGTGTGAGCTCATGGCAGAAGTCAGATACTGTGACAGAATAGGTAGGAAATTATACATTTTTATATTTCAGTCCAAACATTCTCCCTTTTGTACAACTAAAATGCATCATTATTTTGTACATTACCAAGTTAATTATTACCACTGTCCATTATTCTCATCTGCTTATGCACATGCATTGCTCACATGGCCCTTGCTACACGTTAATAATTTTTAAAAGTGCAGATGCTGGAAATCTGAAATGTAAGCATAAAGTGGTGAAGAAACACAACAGTTCTGGCAGTATCTGTGGAGAAAGTAACAAAGTTAACATTTTAAGTGTGATATGACTGCTTTTCAGAGTACATCAAATGCATTACTCTCATCAACACTCCTGGTTATCTCCTTAAAACATTTGATCAGATTTGTGAAACATGACCATCCCTTAACAAATCTAGGTTGACTATCCCTGATTAATCTATGTCTCGACAAATGCAGACGTATCCAATCTCTCAGAATTCTTTCTAATTACTTTCCTACCACTGAGGTTAGACTGACTGGCTGTAATTTTCTGATCTATTCCTTCTTCCCTTTTTAAGTAATGTGTTCTTCAGACTTCCCTTACAGTAAGAGAAGATTTGAAAATTACTGCCTGGGTCCCTGATATCTCCTCTGTTATCTCCTTCAACAGCCTGGGATCCATCTCATCCAGGCATGTGAATTTATCCATTTTTAAGCTTGCTAAACCCACTCTCTCTAACTTTATTTCATCTACCTACAGTCTGTGTCCTTCATGGCAGAGACATGACTACAACAGAAGGACTATTGTGCATGGTTGTATTTCAATCCAGACAGATGGAACATGTAGGTGGGGTAGGTGCATTTGCTGTCCTTGTCCTTCTTGGGGGGGGGGGGGGGCGCGGGGGGGGGGGGGGGGGGGGGGGGGGGGGTTAGAGATCATGGGTTTGGAAGGTGCCATCAAAGATCTATCCATTTCGACTTACTTCCTTGTCCCACAGTCTTGAAAAAGTTCCCTCTTTACTAATCTATGAATTTCTCTTGGAAAAAAATACATTGTAATCTGTTTCCACATTTGCACTGCAGGTCATAAGCTCTCACTAAGTAAAGAAGATTCCCTTCCTTCCTCTTTCCTCTGGTTGTTTTGACAGTTTTTTTATGTAAATCTAGTTACTGTTTCAGCTGGAAACAACTGTATTAAGTCTTCTCAAAAGCACTGGGCGGCACGGTGGCCCAGTGGTTAGCACTGCTGCCTCGCAGCGCCAGAGACCCGGGTTCAATTCCCGACTCAGGCGACTGACTGTGTGGAGTTTGCACGTTCTCCCCGTGTCTGCGTGGGTTTCCTCCGGGTCCTCCGGTTTCCTCCCACAGTCCAAAGATGTGCAGGTCAGGTGAATTGGCCATGCTAAATTGCCCGTAGTGTTAGGTGTAGGGGTATGGGTGGGTCGGCGGGTCGGTGTGGACTTGTTGGGCCGAAGGGCCTGTTTCCATACTGTAATGTAATGTAATGTAATCACTGGTGATTTTGAACACATTTATCAAATCTCCTGTTAAATAAAACGGAGCAGTCAAGGCAATTCACCTGTGAAGGTACTGAGCTGATTGGGTGAGGGGTGAAGGAGACATTACTGGACTGCAGGGAAAAAGAAAAGCCCCTCATGCTGGGGGAGGGGGGAGCATCGGTATTGCAGTCGGTGTCACTCAAACAGCCACAGAATTACATGAATGTTTAGAAAAAAGAGCACGTCTTAGAAAGATATAGCTGAACTGCAGTGAACCGAAAATAAAGGGTATTAAATAGAATAATGGAATGTGTATGTTTGTAACTAAATTAAAATGCCTAACTTTGCACCACATTGCCTTTAAAAAACAATAAAGTGGCTGATTAAAAATTAATAATTCAGACGAGGATATGCATTAAATAGCTCAATGGATACGAAGGTTTTGCACGGCTGGGAATTGTAATGGCAGATCTAATTGTGCAAGTCTGTTACTGTGTCTCCTAATTTAAGGTGATGCTAACCCATTTGACATAGCCAGTCACTGCCTCCATTACAACAGACACAAGAGGTTTGCAGATGATCTGGAAAGCATCGTACAGTAACATGGCTCATTGTATTTTCTAGGCAACAATGTGCCTTTTAAGGCTTCGTCCTTCCTCAGATTTGTTTTTCCCTAATCAACCTGTCCAGAGGTGTTATAACAGACCTCTAGTGCCGGCAGACTGTTGGCTCAGAGATAGGGACACTACCGCCACACCACAACAGCCAGCAACTTTGTTTTGGTCTTAACCAGAGAGTGGAGCTAACCGGATGGCAGGATTAGTTCAGAACAATTGGTTGTGAGATCTGAAGCTCTGTCTATCACTTGCTGCTTGTGCTGTCTAGTATGCAAGTCATCCTGTTTGTGAGTTTCACCTTATTTTTGGACACACCAAGTGTAGCTCCTTGGTGGATGAGTGCTGAGGGGAGTTCAGGGTACAGGGATGGGGCAGACTGTCAAATCCAGTGGGGTGGGGAAGTTCAAAGAGAAGGGTTTCAGGGAAGGTGGGTGTCAGATCAGGGAAGGGAAAAGTATCAGACCCAGCAGGTCAGGGCAGGGGTGAGGCCTGGTAATATCAGAAACCGAGCAAAGTTTTGATTGGGGGAATCAGTGGTGAGTCAGGGATTCAGTTTAAAAGTTAGCCTGGAATTACAGCAAGCTTTGAACTGTTTAATCTTTCCTGAGTATCTATTAATTAAATCAAAACCTTTCAAAATCTTCAACTTCAACTGAGAGGTTGAGCTTTCTCAGGAGGTTCTCGATGCAACATAATGGCCAATCAGAAACTTTAACCCCAACAATCCCTTCTATGTCAGTTGTGATAGAACTTCCACACAATCCTGACATACAACTCTAATCTACCCTCTATTAAAAACCTATCTCACCACTGAAATGTATGGGCCATTATAATGCAGTAATATATACACAGTCATGTATATCTGCTTGAAGCATTGCTATGGGGAATGCACCAGGGAATATTTATTCCCGAAGCACCCAATGAGCACTTTTTCTGAGAGAATATAAATCATTGCTCCCTTTGCATTTTGACATTCTTGCGTCAGTCCTGAGAAGTGAAAAAAATAAAATGTTTTGATGGATGTTACTTAATAAATGGAGGGTTATAGATTCTTCCACTGTTTGTCTTCTCCTACTCTTGTGCTTGAACATGACAGCCCAACTTTAAATGATTCCTCAAAAGCCCACAGATTGGTGCATTGACTGGAAACTGGTCTGTGTTGATTCATTGATTCCAGGCTATTTTTGTGTAAGAGTTCAGCTTTCACTATGATTTATTTTTCAAACCAACATAGAAAGATCATGGAGCTGGATGTAACTTACATTTTCCTCAGCTGGACCAGGGTTGGATGAACAGCACTGATAAAAATTAATGCAACTTGATGGAAAACCAATGCCATCGCCTTCACCTCCAATGCATTTTCTCAATGCTGCCCTTATGTTTCAGCAACGAACTGAAGCTCCTCCAGTAGATGTTGTCCCAGAATCATTTGGGCTACCGACAACCACCCTACCCCATTTACCTCATGTCCATTCAATCCACATACCTACTTACTTCACTTGCCATGCAGAAAATGCAGTTGTAGTGTGTTTGGAGTCGAGCTACATTTAATATGACAAAGCAATGCTGTTGTAGTTAATTGAATTTTCCACAAGAACTCTTTATTGACAATTTAATAGTTCCAATTGGCTTAGCACCAAGTTCGAGCAACATATTCTTTATAATGCTCTCTTCTTAATCATGTGACTCTAAAATTATCATTGCATCCTTATATATGTTATCATCATACATACTTGTGATGTTAATCCATTACAGTTTGTTTTCATTAATATGATTCATATTTTGATCATGTATAAGAGTAAAACCTAAAATTATTATTGATGGATTATTATTTAATTCATTCTCAAGCTATGGACAGCAGTGAGCAATGTATTGTTGATTCCCAGCTGCCTATGAGGAGCTTTTTCCTGACCAGTCCAGATGATGAAACTCATTCTAAAGGTTTGTTAGAAAGGGATGTTGGAACGGAATTGATGAAGGAATGGTGAGAAATGTTTAAGGTGGGGTTGGCAGTGATTTGAAAGGGAACTTGGTGGTAGTTTTAGCATTCTCATGCGTTTGCTGGCAAAATCAGTCCAGGTAATGGAGGTCACAACCTTAGCAAGTGCTATTGCAGGAATCAATTTTTTTGTGTGAATCTTCCAGATAAGGACACACTACAATCATAGAATATCAATGACAAGAGAGTTGGTGTTTAACATGTTTGGAGCTTCACATTACTTATGTATTTCTCCAACAGGTATTCAAGTGAGTGTTGCTGTTTCAGGAATATGTGTTAAGATTGTGATACCTAATATAACCACCCTCCTACAAATGGCAAGCTGTTGTGTAATATTTTGATTGCAGTAACTCTGCCAAGGTGCAGTACATTAGCATTCACCACAGTATGGTGTTTTTGCCATTTTAATCATCTACTTCCAATTTAGTTCATTGCTTTATACGGTCTCAATTACAATGGCAACAATGCTTTCATAACTGACCTCAGTGTTCACTAACTAAAAAGAGGGATTAATAGCAGGCAGTGTTCCCAATCCTCCTTATAGCAGTGCATGATCTTGATAAGTCTTAACCCTATCAGTCACCTTAATACCCAAACACTAACCCTGACCACTCAATAAACCTAATACCTGAAATTGACATTAACCCTGATGATAGTGATAACCTTAACACTAACCTAAATCTTAACCTTGATAACTGAACAGGAACACTGACCCTGACAGTAACTCCAATCCTAATTTCAGAGCATTTATGCTAACCTTGCCCTTAATGCCCTATCCTAACCCCAATCCCTAACTTTAATCCCAACTAATGCTGCAACCCTAACATTAACCTAGCCAGAACCATAACATCCTAACTCTAAACCTGTAATTGAATTTAATCTTAAAAATATTTTTTCTTTATTCTTTTATGGTAAATGGGTTCCACTTGCAAGGCCAACATTTGGTGACTATTCCTAAATGCCCTTGAAGCTAATGGCTTGCTAGACAATTGCAGATGACAATATTACAATAGATCCGGGGTCACATATCAGCCAGACCAGGTAAGGAGAGCAAGTTTCGCTTCCAAAAGGACACCAGTGAACCAGTTGGGTCTTTTTTAATAATTGATGTTAGTTGGCATGGTTACCATCACTAAGGCTAGCTCTATACTCCAGACTGAATTTAAATTCGATCAGCTGCCACATCTATCACTAAACTTTGAGCCCCTGTTACACAAATAGAGCATTATCTTGGCTCCCTGGATGACTAGTCCAGTGGATGTTATCAGTACAACACCAACTACCCCCACCTAACCTTAATGCCTTAACTGTAAACCCTAACCTTAAACCTTAATCTTAAACCTAATCCCAACTCTAACACCCTAGCACTAACCCTCCTACTCCTGTTGTAGCTGTAGACTCAGAAAAGCCTGAATTCCTGGGTTGAGACATTCATGAGTCAGATATTCAACAAGAATGACTGATACATAAGCCAGACCTTTTGCATCCTGGTGAAGTGACAGTGGGTGGACCTTCCTTTCCCCATCAGCACCCTCTTCCCCAATCCCAACCCTACTAAGGGAGGACTATCAATCTTCTCAATTAAATGATCCCAGTTGGAAGATCTCGGTGCAATGCAAGTTGAGAGCTGGCAATGGTCCTTTCTGAAGGTCACAATTCTGTGCATGACTAAAGTTATCAATTCTAGAGGGAATAATTGCAACACAGAGTTTGTGATGTGCAGCACAAGAATTTAAGAATATCAAATATCTGTTACTCATTTGAGCCGAACAGTCAATAAATGTTCCTTCACATTAGAAAAATAGATGAAATGAGGTGTGAGTGAACATGTAGCTATGCCTTTGCAGGCACTGATGACCAACACTGGACATATCCCAGGGATTTGAGAAGGCATCTTATCCCGATGCTGTGGTTGGAGAATAATGTTGCTCCTCTATACTTTGATCACTGGAGAGAGCTGGTAGAAATTTCCAAGCCTCTGGCTCACTCCGGGATTGAACTAAACTCAATTTCCAAAACTAAATTCAAACGGTTACTACACTGCCAGCAATAAGGCATCTTGCAGTGGTTGTTACACAAAGACAGCTTGAGCATAATAGATTTGTTGACAGCTGCTGAGGCAGTGTACCTTGACGTGTCAGTAAACCCTCCTGTAATGCTTGTGTGTTGCATTTGAGAAAGCGAGCTGATTGATCAGTTGTCACTGCCCTTTGTTTTCTCTTCTGTTCCACTCTCTGCAGCTTTGATTCCTTCCATTGCCACCACACGATGACACATTTCCAGCGAGGCTATGGATCCGTCGTGTGCAGGGTTGACAGCTCCAGCTCTGGGAATCAATTGACTGCAGCTGCAAATATCAGCAGGACGTGGTCTATTTGATTAAATTGTCTGGGTCACGGAATGGGGCACAGCCCTGATGGCATTCCGCAAAACAAACCTTGTGTTTTTGTCAACGTGGTTCAGCCAAAGGGTCATCTCCAGTGTGATAAGGAAGCTTCAGCAAATTAACTGGCAGCTTTTTGGTCAAGGTTTGCCGTGCTGAGTCTGATGTTGCTATCAAGTGACTTTTTGAGATTTTAACATGAGCCACTGTAACATCACCGACACTAATTACTTCTACATCATTGCAATTTTACAAGTTCAATTAAGCTGAGGTGGAAAGAATCTGGGAAATGGAAGCTGAAATTAAAAAAAAATGTAGCAGTAGCTTTGTAGAAAACATTTTAACATTTCTTTTTTAAGCTGGTTAAGGAAGAAAATGATTCCAAAATCATCATGAAGGAGGAGGCAGCTGAGATGCTGGACTAAGAATTGCATTTTAAAAGGGAAGTGTTGGAAAAGCTGGATGAATATAAAGTTAATAAGTCACACCAGGTCCACATCCAATGCATTCAAGAACTATAACAAATGCGAATTGTAAGGTGGCAAACGCCACCTTAATATTTAAGAAGGGACCAACAAACAAAACAGGGACTACAGACCTGTTGGCCGTACACCAGTAATACCACAACTTAAAATGGGGGGAAATGAATACATGCATGATTCATAGTGATCTGACTGCGCACCATTACGTGGATTTGCAAATGGAAAATTGTGTTTGACAAACGTGTTAAAAGGTTTGAAGATGTCACAAACAAAATTGATAAACGAGAGCAAATAGACGTCGCGCGTATTTTTAGTCAACCTGTTCAGACACATTGTGACATATCTGGGGCAGATGGACATGAACCCAAACATCTGGCCCAGAATTGAATGGATGTTTGTAAATAGTTTCTATTACCCACCTTTGGAGCAGGTCAGACCTGAACCTGGTTAAATGGGCTTTGTATACTTAGATAAATTCCCCCACAGGAAATTAGTTAGAAAATTAAAACACAAGGGATGGGAGATAGTGCACTGGCACGGATTGGTGATAGTTTTCTGTCTGTTAGCCAGAGATTAGGAATAAATGGGTAACTCTCACAAAGGCAGGCTGTGACTATTGGGGTACCACAAAGATCAGATACTTGGGCCCCAGCTATTCACTGTCTCACTCTCTCTGTTTATATGATTTGGAGTTGGGGACTAAATGCAACATTTCCAAATGATAGAAAACTAAGAGGGAGTATGTGAGGAAATTGTAAAGAGGCTTCAGGTTTAATTGGACAGATTTAGTGAATGGGTAAGAATAAGGCGGATAGAATTTAATGTAGAAAAATGAGAGGTTATAATTTTTGTAGGAGAAACAATGTGCCAAATATTTTTTAAATGGTCAGAAATTGAGAAGTGTGGTTAGACAAGTAAAACTAGGAGTCCTTGTCAAAAAGTAACTGAAGGCTAACATGCCAGTGAAGCAAGATACTAGAAAAAAACTAATGGAATGTGAGCCTTTATCACAAGAGGATTTGAGTACAGGAGTGGTGAAGTCTTGCTTCATTACATGGGAGCTTGGTTAGGCCACATCTGGAGTACTGTGTGCAGTATTGGTCTCCTTACGTCATCAAAGATATTATTGCCACAGAGAGAGTGCAATGAAGGTTCCCCAGACATGTTCCTGGGATGGTGGAGCTGTCCTATGGAGAGAAATTGGGCAACTGCTTCAGAATCATGACTTATAGGGGTAAGGCAAGGAAGTGGAGTTGAAGAGTGTCAGATCAGCCATTAACTCATTAAATGATGGTGTGGCTTCAAAGAGCAAAGGAACAGGCTCTCCAACACACCAAGTCTGTGCTGATTCCTAGTTCTTATTTAGACCTGCTATTTATTGCCCATATGCTGTTTCTATCCCTCTGTTCATCTTCCATTCATGTGTCTATCGAGAGACACCTTAAGCGTTGCTGTCACCAAAAGAGAAAATGCTGGAAAATCTCAGCAGGTCTGGCAGCATCTGTAAGATGAGAAAAGAGCTGACGTTTCGAGTCTAACTGATCCTTTGTCAAAGTTGGCGGAGGCGAAGGAGCTGAGAGAAAGGGATAGAGTCCTTACAGGACGTAGGGTGAGAAGAGCTGTAGTCCAGATAGCTGTGGGAGTCAGTGGGCTTGTAATGGAGATTGGTGGATAGACTATTGCCGGAAATGGAGACAGAAAGGTCAATGAAAGGAAGGCAAGTGTCGGAGGAAAGTTGCTAACGTGTCTGCTTTCACCATCCCAATTGGCAGTGCATTCCAGGCGCCCACCAGCCTATGTGCAAAAAATGTTCCGCGCCTCTCCCCTGAACGTTCTCCCCTTACCTTGAACCTATGGCCTCTTGGAGTTGACATTTCCACCCTAGGAAAAAGCCTCTGACAATCCACCCTATCAATGCCTCTCATAATTTTGTAGACCTCTTTTAGGGGGCCCTTCAGCTTCCATCTTTCCAATGAAAACAATCTGACTTTATCCAATCTCTCCTCATCACTAAAACCCTCCAGACCAAGCAACATTCTGGTAAACCTTCTTTGCATCATCTTGAAAATATCCACATTCTTCTGGTCATGTGGCAACCAGCACTGCACGTAATATTCCAAATATGGCCTAATTAAAGTTTTATACAGCTATAACATAACTTGACAGCTTTCATATTCAGTGTCCTGGCTGATGAAGGCGAGCGAGCTGTATGCCTTCTTGCCCACGTTATCCATCTGTGTAGCCACTTTCAGGGGTCCATGGACCCACGTATGCTCATTCTCTGTAGGTCAACACCCTAGAATTCTGCCATTTATTGTATAATTTGCATCTGAATTTGATCTTCCAAAATGCATCACTTCACTTTTGTCCAGATTAAACACCATCTGCCATTTTTGTGCCCAAATCTATATCCCGCTATATCCTTTGACAATCCTCCTCACAGCGGCAACCCCACCAATTTTGGTGTCACCTGCAAGCTTATTAATCAGACTACCTATATTTTCCTCCAGATCATTTATAAATATTACAAATAACAAAGGTCCTAATGTCGATCTTTGTGGATTGCCATTGGTTACTGATCTCCATTCCAAAAAGAACCCTTCCAGCACTACCCTGTCTTCTATGATCAAGCCAGTTCTGTATCCATCTAGCTACCACACCCCGGACCCCATGAGACTTTACTTTTTCTACAAGCCTGTCAACAGGTACCTTAGCAAATGCCTTACTAAAATCCAAGTAGACAACATCCACTAACCTTCCTTCATCAACCATTCTTGTCACCTCCTCAAAAAATTAAATCAAATTGGTGAGACATGACCTTCCCCGTGCAAATCCATGCTGCCCATCTCTAACATATCCAGTCACTTCCAAATGTGAATAAATCCTGTCTCTCAGTATCTTCTCCACCAGCTTCCCCACCACTGCTGTCAGGCTCACCAGCCTTTGATTACTTGGATCATCTCTGTTTTCCTTCTTGAAGAAAAGAACAACACTGGCCATTCCCCAGTCCCTGGAGCCTCACCCGAGGTCAAAGAGAATGCAAAGATATCTGTTCATGTCCCAGCTATTTCCTCCATTGCCTCCCACAGCATCCTGGGATAGATCACATCTAGCCTTGGGAACTTGTCTACCTTAACACACCCAACACTTGCTCCTTTTTTGTGTTGACCTGCCTGAGAGAAATCATACATCTTCTTTCCCTAACCTCAACATCCCTCATGTTCCACTCTATGGTGAAAATCAATGTAAAGTACTCAATAAAGCTCTGACTTATTTCCTCTGTGTACACACATCACCTCCCTCCTTTATCCTTGAGTGGGCTTACTCTTTCCCTAGCTACCCTCTTACTCCTAATATATGTTTAAAACACTTTGGAATTCTCCTTAACCTTTCTGGTCAAGGACATTGCATAGCCCCTTTTCGCCTTCCTAATTCTCCATTTGAGATCCTACCTACTCCTTCTATATTCTTCAAGGAATTTGTCTGTTTCTAGTAGCCTAGACCTTAGGTATGCTTCCTTTTATTTTGACTAAGCTGATAATTTCTCCTGTCAACCAAGGTTCTCGAATCCTGCCATACCTATCCTTTATTTTCACAGGAACATGCCTGTCCAGTACACTAATCAACTGATCTGAAAAAGACTCCCACATGTCAGACATGGATTTACCCTCATAAAGCTGCTCCTAATCTACATTCTCTACTACTAGCCTAATTTGGTTATTGATGGCCTTCCCCCATTTTAATTGATTCATCCTAGGTCTACTCTTGTCCTTATTCATAAGTATCTGAAAACTTACAGATTGATGGACATCTTTGCCAAAGTGCCCCCCCCCCCTCCCCCCGTCATGGAAACTTTGTTAATCTGGCCAGGCTCATTTCCCAAGATCAGGTTGAGTATGGCCCCCTCCCTTGATGGACTGTCCCCGTACTGTTTCAAAAAACCATCCTGGACACACCTCACAAATTGCTCTCCATCCAAACCCCTGGCACTAACAAAGTCTGAGTCAATATGGGGGAAGTTAAAATCACCCACCACTGCAATCCTGTCATTTTCACATTTTTCCACAATCTATCTACAGAGGAACCTCGATTATGCGAACGAGATGGGAGAGCACTATTTCGTTCGGATAATTGATTACTTGGATAATCGATTTGACCGTAAAAAAGTGAAGGCATACTGATTTAACGCTATGCTGTACCGGAGAGTTTGTTTAAATCTACAATTTTGATGAGTCTGCTTTTTAAACAACTAATCTTTGCATTCCACAAAGTGCAGGTTAATCTGAAAAGGACTAAACCCTTACCATCACATAAATATATGAAATCCCAGCATTAAATAAGGTCCCGAACACCTTCTACAATCGCAAGAGCATTTGTCAGTTTCCGTGAACTTCGTGTTGGGCTAGAAAGATAGAAGCACCACCTTGCACATGCGTTTACTTTCTCTGCCATTTTTTCATGAATGGCCTGGTAAAGTGACAGGAATAAAGTACTTATTTTTGTAAAGGGCTGTGTAACTAACCCTTACGTTAAAAAAAATCCAGTCGCTTTTGCTCGAGGTGCTTGTGTTTCTTTGTTTTTGCCAGCATTTTCACATATTCTTTAGTAAAGGTAATCCAAATTCACTTAACTCTATGATGTAACATTTTTGCGGGATCTTGAGATCTTCTTCGGATAATCCAAAATTCAGATAATTGATATTTGGATAATTGAGTTTCCCCTGTACATATCTCTTCCTCTATCTCCCACTGGCAGCTGGGAGGTCTGTAGTACAATCCCAGCTTTGTGATTGCACGTTTCCTATTCCTGAGCTCTACCCATAATGCCTCACTGCAAGATCCCTCCAGGGTGTCTTCCCTCAACACAGCTGTGACATGCTCCCTAACCAGTAATGCAACTCCCCCACCTTTTTTGTTTCCTCCACTGCCTCACCTAAGACATCAATATCTCAGAATGTTAATCTTGCCTCTCTTTCAGCCATTTCTCTGTGATAGCAACAACATCACAATAGCATGCATTAATTCAGGTTCTAAGTTCATCCATCTTACCTTGGGATACAGTCCAAGCCTCCAGTTCCCGCTGAGCTCAGCCCTGACTTGTCTTCCAACATGGCATCAGAGGAGTAGTCATCTGATGGATCAACCCCTCAGTGGTATCCAGAATGGAATACTTGTTCAACAGGGCACAGCTGCAGGGGACTCCTACACTGCCTGCCTGCCCTGTTTAGCGGTCTATCTTCCTGTACCTTGGATGTGACCACGTTTCTGCAGCTTCCATCTGTGACACCCTCCACCATCTGAGTGCCCCTTTGTGTCTCCAATCCATTTGTCTGGTGAGCATCTGAAGGTTTGTACACTTTCTGTGGATATAATTATCAGGAATGCTCTCAGAGTCCAGGATTGGCCACAACTCACAGGCAGCACACAGAACCCCACTAACTGTCACAACTAAGCTGTCAAATTTTGAGTTGAATTTTAATTAGCTACTTAAAAATTACAGTTACTACTTTCTAACAAATAGCCTCCCACAACTTATTCCCTATCTGAATTCCCTGTGCTAACCAGCAGATGAACTAACTGTACTAATCCTTTAGTAAGACTGAGACATGCTTAGTGCAATGGGATTCCTTCACCTGTAGCACCGAGACAATAAACAGGTTTACACAAACTAGCACCGTAAACTCAGAAACTGTGATCCCATTTCCCTCCGTGATGTCAGCAGGATGCTTCCCTGGAATGTTTGTTGGCTCCTCCCGAAGGGAACGTGTCTGAACTGAAACTCTAGTGGGACTGGTCAAGACAGATGTGATCCATTTTGGAGTTTTCCCTGGATAGTTGTTTACTAATTGCTTGTGTATGTTAGGATTTGAAGTCTTTCTCTAAACGTGACAAGTTCATGTTGATGTCCTCTGTGTATGATTGTAATACTGTTCCAACACACATCAATAACTGCACTGAGCAATACATCAACAACAGATTCATTGCACTTTCCTGGATAGTTAGTAAAGCACATATTTTCACACATATTTCTCTGACAGAATAATTGCAATAAATAGTCTCCTTGCAATAATTCCTTCTGTTGGAACCTGTTTATTTTTAGGCTTTGAAGATACTTACAAATCTGTATTTATGATGACATCTGTTATCATCTCAAATATAATTTTAAGTTGTGAAATCGACATTTTATTTCCGACATTGCGCTTTATAGAAAGCTTCTGACTTTCAGCCATTTCTTTCTGGTCAGAATGATGTTCCTTAAAATTATAGAGCGCATGTGGGTTTTGCAGTGTGGAGAGTTTGGGATTTTCTTTACTATGAGCTCATGCTGATCACTGTTTATTGCATGTCCAATTATCCATTCTTATAGCCTACTCCTCAGAAATTGACACAGAGAGCTTCATATCTGAGACAGTGTTATCAGTTAATTCTGCTGCCATGGAAAAAGTTTGGAGAAAAAAAATTAATGTCACCGATCATTCAATAGGCTACCCAAACATATTTTCCCTCCTTTGCAGAATCTATCTGCTTTTCATGTTCTCCCAGCAGAATTGAGTAGCAGGTGGATTTCTTTTTCTTTATTTACAAGGTGTGAGAATCACTAACTCCGTTATATCTTACTTTCCAGAGAGTGAAGGTGAAAAATCTCCCTTCCACTATGAGGGAGAGATAAATAACCTGCTGAACAAACATGTGTTGGTTAGGTGTGCTACCGGGCATAAACTGGAACTAAGCATCTTTGCTTTTTGGTCTTATTCGAGCGCTTTATTATTTGATTTGCGACCAATTTAATTGGTATATATTAAATAGAGACAGTCTCCTTATTGAACACCATAAAGGAACAGACTTTGGTGTAAGTAATCATTCCAATTATATCAGACTGTCATTTTCCTTTGGTGACTAACGCAATTGATGAGACACCGATGACAGAGAGTTCACTATAAATTGCCAGGAAGAAAAATATCGACAATTATATTCATATTAGATTTTGCTTCAGAAGTCGTAAATGCACTGGTGACCTTTCCATTCCGTGACGACTATACGCTGAAACAGATTGCTTCCATCATCGTCTCCTCCAGCTCAGCTTTACAGTTTCTTGGCTGTGTGAGCTACTTTGAGTTTTTTGGAGGGATTGTCACCACAAGGCCCCATGAGATATCTCGCCATGTATTGCCAAGTTTGCCTCATTACTTACCACCCTGCCCCCACCCCCAGACCCCTTTTGTCTGATTCCATCCCTTTCTTATGACACACTGTTCCCAGAATGACTCACTGGTCGGCTGAATGACAAACGTCCCTTACATCTATGCAGCTTCAAATGGTTGTTGGGTGACCAGACAAGCAGTGGCAGTCTGGAGCTGCCCCAGTATTAGTCCTGGATAAGACAGATGTAGAGAAATCAGCACTCCGCTCTGTGGACTGGGATCTGGAGATCCTGCTGAACAGAGTAGCACAGACCTGGGATGTGAGGATTTTGAGCTGGTCCGAGGTTATCATAGGGTCTTAGAGTCATAGAGTCCACACAGCATGGAGACAGGCCCTTTGGCCGAAACTGGTCCATGCCGACCAAAATGTCCATCCACGCTAACTCCATTCCCCTGTACTTGGCCCATATCCTTCAAATTCTTTCCTATCCATGTATTTCTCCAAATGCCTTTTTAAATATTGTTATTGTATCCACCTCAACCACTTCCACTGGTAGCTCAGTCCATATGCCCCCTGTGTAAAAAGGTTGCCTCTCAGGTTCTCTTTTATTCTTCCCCTCTAACCTTAAACTGATGCCCTGTAGTCCTTAATTCCCGAACTCTGGGAAAAAGGACTGAGTGCATTCACCATAACCATGATGTTCCACCCCCCCGCCACCCCCACAATTTCCTATGCTCTAAAGACAGGGTCATTGCATTGTCACCTGTGTCAGTGCAGTCTCAGCCATCTGAAGCAGTGCACAGAACTAAAAGGTCAATGTCCTTCTCCACTCAAAAGAGTAATTGTCATCTTCCAATACCTCACACTTTATCTCTGTTCCTATACCCACTTCTCACTGAGGTGCTCTGCCCACTCTCACTGTTGTCTGCAACATCTTCTCTCAATTGCTGTCACCCACCCCAACCCCCAGTCACTAACCCTGCATGCCCTCTGCACTGCCTACTCATTTCCTCAGGGCACCACCCCATCTGGAACCTAAAGTAACAGCAGTGCCACCCAGCATTGACTTACAGATGCAATATTGCAAGTAGACTGGAAATGGG
This sequence comes from Chiloscyllium plagiosum, assembly GCF_004010195.1. Classification (NCBI taxonomy): domain Eukaryota; kingdom Metazoa; phylum Chordata; class Chondrichthyes; order Orectolobiformes; family Hemiscylliidae; genus Chiloscyllium; species Chiloscyllium plagiosum. Next base: position 57,134,175 of record NC_057727.1, on the reverse strand, counting down.
CCGTGAGAGTTCTTTGAGGCTGGCACATATCAGATTCCAATATTCAATGACATGGGATGTCTATGGCTAGTACTAATTTAGTGCGCCCTGAAATGTCTGTGCTGGGTAGCCAACGTAGAGGTATTCCTATGAGCACTGAGGGGGGCTTCTACCCTGTCTCTGAACCTCAGCAAGAAGGTAGCACACCACTAACTTATTCATGGCAATTCATACCGGGCATTAAATGCTGACCTCAGCAGTTATGCCTACATCCTGTGAAAACATAAAAATCACATTGTTCTTAAATCTGTTTCTACTGCCTTTATTCTAAACCATAACAACTCCTGGTACACAGAAACAAATGTCAATTGTAGTTTGCAACCAGACAAATACTCTAGTCATTTTTTCAATCTCCATACGCCTGCCTTTCTCTGTTTACCGATCTATCTACCACTGGGAATAGCACCTCCTTATTTACACTTCTTAACCTTCACTGATCTAGGAAGAACAATCCCAGCTCCTCTAGCACTTTCACGTTGTCCTCCCTTTTTCAGTAATTGCCATTTGCAGTTTCTCAATAATTGTGATTATAATGACGTCAGTCAGTTGAACGTCATTGAATATGACAGGTATAGACAAAGGTGTTAAAGGTTCTGCTCACTCTGAGAGCTGGCTTTGAGGGAGCTGGTTCAGTGTCAGAACTATGTACGTGTAAATATAGGGTGACTTGGTGATTGGATACTGGCCTCTGTGGAATTATTTTAGTGGCCATGAGAGAAAAAAAGTATACTCCTGAAGAAATTCACTCGCAACAGTGGTCTTTGAGTTGAGATAAACATTTCTGGCATCATGCCATTATTTGGGAAGTTTGACTCGTTTGATCCTGCCATGGAAAACTAGGTCCACTTTGTGGAAATAATGCGTTATTTTTCTGTGCAAGTGACACTGGGGCAGAGGAAAAGCAACAAGTAATTCTCCTGACAGCTTGTGGCCCCGCAGCTTTTTCCGTTATTAGGAACCTAAACTTTCCTGAAGCACCAGTTACAAAAATAGTTGCTGCTGATGGGGGAAACAAAAGGGCCATCAGAACCAGAATTGAAACCCTTTTGGAACTGTTGAGACCAGATCACTATAGAGGACAGAATTGTATTATGGGGAGCAAGAGTGATTATTCCGAGTAAAGGTTGCCACCAGATACTGGCTGAACTCCACCAGGGTCAGAGCTACAAGAGAAAGAACAGAAGTCAGTTCCCAGACTTAGAGGCAGACGGGTGGAGCGATTGGAATGTAGAATATGAGTTCCCTAATCTGGGCTTTTAATCTGATTTTATCAGAGAGATCTAGTTGACAGATCTAAACAGGAGTCTCAGAGATTCTGTTCACTCTGAGAGCTGGCTCAGAGGAAGCCGACCCATGTCAAGTACCATGCGCATGTAAATAGAAAGTGACTTGGTGACAGGATACTGACCTCTGTGGAGTTATGTCATCAATGGTCTTGACTTTCTTCCTAAAGTGTGGTGCCCAGAGCTGAAAAAAGTACTTCAGCTGAGGCCAGGGCAATGATTTAGAAAGATGTAGCATAACTTCTTTGCTTTTGTATGCTCTTCTCCTATAAATAAAACCAATGATTCCAGTTATTGTTTTGAACGGCTTTTCCAACTTTTCCTGTCACATCAAAGATTTGTGCACACAATGGAAGTTGGACACTCTATGTAATGGGTGTCTGATCTCCAATGCCAGCTATACACCCAGAAAATTTTAAAATGCAGAATGTAAACAGGGAATTATGTGACAGGTCAGCTAGTATCCATGAAGGAAATAAAAAACAAATTGACAGGCAGAGTTTAATTCGCAAGGTGGGGTTCTGAACTATTGGCAGGGCAACAGGCTGGATCCCCGCTTTGAACATTTTCAGGAGACCTGATACAATTCTGTAAAGGATCCTTCACTTGCCTGGCAAGAATCTGCCTGCCCATTGATTTAAATCCCACCCCCCCAAAATATGGAGGCTGATCAGATGTCAACAGCACTCCACTACTGGCAGTGACGCTCTGAGAAGTAGCCATAGTTAGCACTGCACTGGGGCATTGATGATGAATGAAAGAGTTAAATGGGTTTGGTTGGACGCACCAAGGAGAGTGTGTGTATGTGTAGGGGGCTAATGGGTGTTGACAACAAGGGTAAGGGATTGCCCTCCAGGGAGGGGAAGGGGTGGTGTGACACTACATCTAACGTTTCCATTAATGGCCTTCCCTCACAATTGGAAAATGGTCAAGCTGATCAGAGTTTGAGCACATACAGAGCCAGGGAAAGGAACAAAGGGAACATCTGCCACAGGGTGGAGGTGGGAGGGAGCAGACATGTTTAAATGACAAAGGGAATGATGGAAAAGATGAAATGAGCTGATGCATTTACAAGGAGCAGAACAACAGATTAGGATCAGAGGAGACACAATTGGTTACAGCAGAGGAGGAGGGCAATTGAGAAAATCTGGTGAAGGGGAGAAGAGAAAACTTTTATGGCCCAGTAGCAAGATGAAGAAAGGTAGGTGGCTTACAGAGGAAACTCCACTTACCTTGTACCATTGGGAGAGACTGCCATTCTAAGCAGCAGCTCACATCAGCTCGGTTGTTATGTTGCAGCCACCATCCCTAAGCAGCATCTTTTGTCCAAGGGGAGGGTGATTTAGATATGAAGCTGTTAACCTCAGTATTAAGATCTAAAGGCTACAAAATGCCGAAAGATAAATTGCTCCCTTAAATTGGATATTGACCCAAATGTCTTTCAGATGTACAAATGAAATGACAGCAGTCACTTGGTCTTAATAAAAATCCCACAATACAATTGGAAGACGAGCAAGACATATTTCTGCAATTCTGGCTAACATTGTTCCATCAACATGCAAATGAATGACATAATCATTCAGTTAACTTACTGTTTCTGGCATCCAGCTTATCTTTTCTAGAGACAAGATCTGCAAACTGGTTAATATTTCCCAATAAAAACAACTTCTAAGTTTTGGAATCATTCATAGAACATAGAAGAATACAGCGCAGTACAGGCCCTTCGGCCCTCGATGTTGCGCCGATCCAAGCCCACCTAACCTACACTAGCCCACTATCCTCCATATGCCTATCCAATGCCCGCTTAAATGCCCATAATGAGGGAGAGTCCACCACTGCTACTGGCAGGGCATTCCACGAACTCACGACTCGCTGAGTAAAGAACCTACCCCTAACATCTGTCCTATACCTACCACCCCTTAATTTAAAGCTATGCCCCCTTGTAATAGCTGACTCCATACGTGGAAAAATATTCTCACTGTCGACCCTATCTAAACCCCTAATCATCTTGTACACCTCTATCAAGTCGCCCCTAAACCTTCTTTTCTCCAATGAAAACAACCCCAAGTGCCTCAGCCTTTCCTCATACGATCTTTCTACCATACCAGGCAACATCCTGGTAAACCGCCTCTGCACCCGTTCCAGTGCCTCAACATCCTTCCGAAAGTATGGCGACCAAAATTGCACACAATACTCCAGATGCGGCCGCACCAGAGTCTTATACAACTGCAACAAGAAGGAAATTCCACGAATTCTTTCTTGCACCTTCTCAGTATTGTACAAAAGTTGAGTTCAGATGACTGAGGCTGGTAAGCTCTCTGTTTCGGTATCCCTCAGGTATTTGATCTATTGCTTATGGTCACGAGTTTTTCGGGAAGTTAATGCTAGATAGGTCTCAGCTGTGTCATTGTCATGATATACCAGTCACCTGGTTCAGGCCTTCACTCCCCTTCTTTCTTAACGTCCTCTTCCATCAGGCAGAAGATACAGAAGCTTGAACACACATGCCAGTGGGTTCAGGCTGTTAGCGGACTGATGAATGGACTCTCTAATTTCAAATAATGCTGATCTTGCTAATGTTGATATTGCCTATCGCACGCCCTTTGCGACATAACCTGTATCCTTTCAAGCTTCTTTTTTCACCCTATGATTTGTATGACCTAGCTTACTATGATCTGCCAGTACCTCTCGTAAACAAAGTTTCCCACTGTACGTGGATACTCGTGATAAAAAATCAATCACAAAATCTGGAAGTTGGAAGCATTCTGAAGTCAGTGACAGATTGACCAACAGATCGTACTTACAGAACAAGTTGGCTTCTTAGGGGGAATAGCCATGATACTTCCTTCATTCCTGCTACATTGCAAAATCATAGTTTACAACAGGAAAACAGCTATGTGAAAAGAATTTATCCTAAGCATAGCTAAAAATGCCACTTGAGATATGGTTAGGGTGACACAGTTTCTGACTCAGTGTGAATCATTGTCCGGGAGGCAAAAGCAGCACACATCAATAAGAAACAAATCAGGAAGTTCCAAATTCCAGGAAACTTTGCTCTGGATTTGCAGATTTGAAAAACTATGCACAGTTGCTGAATGTCAAAGTTTGCACCCCATTGAACAAGTGGGATGTTCAAGGGAACCTCATTTCTCATTGAATTATGTATAGATTCACTTCAAATTCAAACTTTACACAAAACTTTGCTTTTAAGAGCTAAGGCTGTTGACAAGCAGGTGATTGCTGAGTCATTGCAAGGACTAAAGGACGCATCAGTGATTGCTCTTATGACACTATGCAAATGTAGAATCTGACACTTATCGGGTGACAGGGACCGATGGAAGCAGGAACAACAGAAGGTGGAGCAGGCCATTCAGTCCCTCAATACGTTCTGCTGTTCAATTAGATCATGACTGATCTTTGACTTAATTTGATATACCTGCCTTTTCCCCACTTCCACTGATATTCCTTATTCCCTGAGTCTGAAAGTTGTCATTTCACTGTGACTCAAGGCATCCCTGGAGGAATCTGAGCATGTGTTTTGATGCCAAGATCCTTTACGCATCCCCCCAATAAGTTGGCATCCAAAGTTTAGGCAGAAGGCTGGCATGCCACTCCTGCTGAATAGGAATATATAAACAGAAATAGGCCATTCAGCCCCTCAAAATTGCCCTGTCATCTTCAACCATGGCTGATCATCTCTCTTCACTGCAGCTACTTGCATATCTCCATGTCCCTCAATGTCATTCTTTCACACAGTGTTATGAAACCAGCTCATGATAGAACTGGACAAGTCAGACTACAAAATGAAATCTGACCTGGTAGATAACGGAGACAGTCTCTGAACAATGTGGCCAATGGGAAAAATATACTGAGATTGGCAAAATTAGATTCTCAACATTGACTCCAATTTTCCACACAAAGTTTGAACGGTGAGCCAAGAATCTCACCAGCCAGTGGTGAGAAGGTCATCTGCAACCATTAACATCTCACTACTGGCTATTGTTGCCTCATTTACATGCAGTTTGCTATTCTCCCCTGTGTTGGAGATGCCATAATTCCAGGCAGGCAAATTAGAGCAGGTAACTGGTGGCTCCAGGTAACCACTGGCTCATCTTGGTCAGTAGTGCCCAGCTCCTCAGGGCATGTTCGATCGGTGGTGATCACACCCCACACCTCCATCCAGGAAGTTTGGAATTGGACATGCACCCAGGCTCACCACATCATCATGGCACCTCTTTGACCAGTTTGTAAGGTAGTTATAAGTAGTTCTATAATTCAATAGTTTCATTGTTGTGCAACCTTGCGTTATAGGAAAATTGCGCTTTAGAAACAGTGCTTAAAGTGTTGGTGATGTAATCGCATTACAGACAGTGCATGTTTTAAAAAATTGCGCTGTAGAAACAGTCTCCCCAATTCATCAATTGCGTTGTAGTGAATTTGTGTTAACGGAGCACATAGAGTCACACAGTCATAGAGATGTACAGCATGGAAACAGACCCTTCAGTCTGACTCATCCATGCCGACCAGATATCCCAACCCAATCTATTCCCACCTGCCAGCACCTGGCCTATATCCCTCCAAACCCTTCCTATTCATATACCCATCCAAATGCCTCTGAAATGTTGCAATTGTACAGCCTCCACCACATCCTCTGGCAGCTCATTCCATACACGTACCACCTTCTATGTGAAAACGTTGCCCCTTAGGTCTCTTTTACATATTTCTCCTGTCACCCTAAAGCTATGCCCTCTACTTCTGGACTCCCTGACCCCAGGGAAAAGACTTTGCCTATTTACCCTATCCATGCCCCTCATAATTTTGTAAACTTCTATAAGGTCACCCCTCAGCCTCCGACGCTCCAGGGAAAACAGCTCCAGCCTGTTCAGCTTCTCCCTATAGCTCAAATCCTCCAACCCTGGCAACATCCTTGTAAATCCTT
>NC_057727.1:57108437-57127860 GCF_004010195.1 Chiloscyllium plagiosum | reverse complement strand
CTTTGTTCAGCAACACTCCCTAGGACCTTACCATTAAGTGTATAAGTCCTGCTAAGATTTGCTTTCCCAAAATGCAGCATGTCGCATTTATCTGAATTAAACTCCATCTGCCATTTCTCTGCCCATTGCCCATCTGTTCAAGATCCCGTTGTGATTTGAGGTAACCCTCTTCGTTGTCCACTACACCTCCAATTTTGGTGTCATCTGCAAACTTACTAACTGTACTTCTTATGCTCGCATCCAAATCATTTATGTAAATGACAAAAAGTAAAGGACCCAGCACTGATCCTTGTGGCACTCCACTGGTCACAGGCCTCCAGTCTGAAAAACAATCCTCCAGCACCACCCTCTGTCTTCTACCTTTGAGCCAGTTCTGTATCCAAATGCCTAGTTCTCCCTGTATTCCATGAGATCTAACCTTGCTAATCAGTCTCCCATGGGGAATCTTATCGAACGCCTTTCTGAAGTCCATATAGATCACATCTAACATTCTGCCCTCATCATTCCTCCTTGTTACTTCTTCAAAAAGCTCATGTTATAGCAGAATGATCTGTGTTCACTTCAATACACTGACACCTTTTGTTGTAACATTGCTGCATGTGCACCAACAAAATAACCATGTCTCAAAGTCTAAGAGGGGCTGAGCAATTCTCAGTCAAGTCAAGGTGGACTTTTTTTTATTCACTTGTGTGTCATTGGCTGGTCAGCATTTGTTGCCCTTGAGAAAGTGGTGGTGAGCTGCCTTGATGAACTACTGCAGTCCATTTGCTATAGCTAAACCTACGATGCTCTTAGGGAAGGAATTCCAGATTTTGACCCAGCAATTGTGAAGGAACAACGATATATTTACAAGTCAAGGTGGTGAGTGGTTTGGAGGGGAACTTGTAGCTGGTGGTGTTCCCATATATCTGCTGCCCTTGTCTTTCTAGATGGAAATGTTGGTGAGTTTGGAATGTGCTGTCTGAGGATCTGAGATGAATTTCTGTCGTTTATCTTGTAGATAGTACACACTGCTACGACTGAGCATCGGTGGTGGAGGAAGTGGATGCTTGTGGATGTGCTGCCAATCAAATTGGCTGCTTGTTCTGGATGGTGTCAAGCTTCTTGAGTGTTGTTGGAGCTGCACTCATCCAGGCAAGTGGGGAATATTCCATCACACTCCTGATTTGTGCCTTACTTCTAGTGAACAGGCTTTGGGGAGTCAGGAGTGAGTTATTCATCACAGTATTCCTAGCCTCTGACCTGCTCGTGTAGCCACTGTGTTAAAATAGTGAGTCCAGTTGAGTTCCTGGTCAATGGTAACCCTAAGGATGTTGATAGTGGGGGATTCAGCGATGGTAACACCATTGAATGTCAAGAGGCAATGGTGACATTGTTCTTATTGGAGATGGTCATTGCTTGGCATTTGTGTGGTGTGAATGTTACTGTTGTCTGTCCTGGCAATATAAGTCAAGGGCCGTATCCAATCTCAGTCCAGGGCTGGCCACTTGCAGGGGTCAGGACCATGGGGACTCTTTGAACACATGTACTTAATAAATAATTTACACACCTCTGGAGCAGGTCAGACTTGAAACGAGCCCTCCTTCCCCAGAGATAGGGACACTACTACGCAGCCCAGAGCACCCCAAGTCCCAGGAGTCCATGTCACTACAGCCCAGGGAGATGAGCAGTGTTCAGTACTGAAGGCCCAATATAATCATTTCAGGAATTAGTGGAAAGTCAGTCAGGGAGCTGCACAGAGATCAGTAAAGGGTCTGGTCATTCATCAGTTGAGACTGCTTTAATAGGTTAGCCTTAACACGGAGCATCTTAAAAGACAGTAAGCATCTATCCTGCTCAATATAATAGTGCCAGCTCTTTGAAAGAGTTATCCAATTAATCTCCACATGAAGAACATTCCTCATCTCTGTTCCAGTTTTGCTAAATGGCTGATGTCCTATGGTTCCTGACCATCCGGCCAATGGCTACAATTTCCAGTTTTGGGGGCCTATCCATGTACAAAATAGGTGCATATTGAGATAATAATACTGATGGCAAATGTTCAGTGCTTTCTTGCCTACTGCACATCTAATTCGTGTTTCATTTATAAAATTAATTTTAGTAGAAAAAGAAAATCACAATTTCTTTATCACATTTAGCGTATACCATTGGTTTGAAGAATGTCGAAGAAAATACATTGGCACCAATGTATTACGATGTCTGCCTGTGTCACCCACACTGACATTTAACATAACAACACACTCTTTTACATTATCAGAACTGCTTAGCGATCCCATGGCACTCTTTCAAGCTGACCATGGACTTCCCTTGCTCCTGGTCAAGAGAGCCTTCATCCAGCAGTGTGAAATATTTAGATTGACCACATCTAGGCTGCATAACTGCATAAGGTAGCCCAATTACATCAGTAATTGTGTGGGTAAGCATTTGACTTTTTGCTGCATCTGAACCTGTGTTCTACTTCCCCAAATCTTCTGCAAATGACCCATAGTTTTATAGATATAGCATTTGTTGGGGGATGGGGGGAGTGGAAGAGGTTGGTGGGGAGGCTGGTGGGGTGGGGAGCAGAGAGGGCCTCATGGTATTAGCAATAGTCTAATACTCTAAGAAATACAGGAAAAGTTCTGGAGACCCAGGGTTTGAATCCCTCCACAGCAGTCTATGGATTCAAATTCAATACAAATCTGGAATTAAGAGTCCAATGATAACTACAAATCCATTGTAGGTTGTTGGGAAAAACCCATCAGGTTCACAAATGTCCTTTAGGGAAGGAAGCTGCCATCTGTACCTGGTCTGCTCTATATGTAGCTCTACACCCACAACAAAGTGATTGACTCTTGACTGTCCTCTGGCTAGATCAGCTTTTTTGCCCAGTGATGCCCTCTTCCTGTGAAATATAAATTATTTTGTCAATGCTGGGCACTTATGAGGCTTTGTTTTTCCACGCTGATTCTTAATACCTAATGTTTGCCCTACCCTTTGTGTTAGTTTGTTATGCACACCAGTAGGGTGTTTGTAGTGTATAAAATGAATCAATTCGATTGGTCTCTTCTGGTAAGATTGCCCTCCATCTCTCAGGATTTATCCTTATGTCTTCCTGGTCTCTGCTTTCAGTCTGTTTTGAATAGTTTTCTCTGACATTAAACCTTCTTTTGGACTGTAATAAACCAAAAACACTCATTAATAATGCCAACATAAATTCAGTCTCTTACAAATTTGGATTTCAAAGCTCCACAATTAAATGTTTCCACTAATCTGCAGAGATCATTAATTCAATTATCTATGGGTTCTCCTGGATGCTGAACTCTTATGTTAAATCTTGCCCTTTTGAGATTTGCATTTATTCTCAGATTAAAGTTATTTTCAGAAGCTTTTCAAAATTTGTCAGAAGTGTTTGTGTCTGCTTTTATATTTTGATGATAAATAAAGTTTCTACTCTAGGATCTATTAAACACAATAATGTATTAACTTGCAGAACTTCAGACTTAGTGTTTAATTTTAAGCAATTCTGTACCCAAGACTGTTTTCTCCAAAATGTTCAATGCTACATTCTGTTCGGCCCATCTCTGACACTATATATTTTTGGAAGAATTATTCTCTGATCATTCCTTCTATATGTCTTTATTTTATTTTATGCCTTTTAAGCTGTTTTAAATTTGCGGCATCTCAAAGCTACATATAATCTGCTGCCTTCAAGCATGAATTCAATTAAATGCAGTGGTCTTAAAATTCCTTCAGACTTTTAAACTCTATTCTAGCTACACTACAGTATTTTCTCTTGTCACATGGTTTTTGACTCTGTGTAGTGGCCATATTGCGAAGTGAGGGAGCGTAATTGTAGTATGGGATGCAGGAAGTTTGAATTTGGTGTTTATAAAATTCTATAATACGATGGGGATGCATAGTCCCTTTAAAAGATGGTGCTTTTTCGGTGCTTAGAGATTTAAAATGGCTGACCCTGGCACTGTCTACTCCAACCGTGCCAACTTACCTGTATGGTAGCTATACTCATTTTGAATATTAAGTAATCATCTTTGTAATCATCCCAGCTAGGTTTTTTGCAGTAAATATTTAACTCCTTGCCCTTAGGGATCTTTAACTAGTTTTAGAGCTCCCAATTTCTCCCAGTGAACCTTTTTCTCTAAGGAGTCTATTTCACCTCAGTCTAGGTAGATTTTACTCTCTTCCTACTGCACACTGCTGTTGCTGTGGCTCTTAAGCAGTTCTCAGGCGAAAGTTTCCTTCTGGAGAACTGCTTTTCATCCTATTGCTGCTTGGACATCTTTAATTGACCGGTTTGGATGTGTTAGGAGTCAGCTCTGAATCAGGCAGAGCTTGAACCTTTGGCCAAGAGATTGGGACCCTAACACTGTAGTAGAAGAGCCCTGTGTGCTGCTTTTTTATTGTATATCCAGAAGTGCTCTTACATACAACTAAACATTTCATTTTACCAAATCACCATGTTTTCTTTTTCATCTATTAACCATATGTGCTTTTTTTTTCATTTAACTTATTTTTCTAATCAACCTGCTCTGGAACAATGGGACTTGAACCTGGATCTTCTGGTCCAGGGCTAGGGATACTACCACTGCACCACAAGAAGTCCCCTGTGTGCTGCTGACTGTGTGTTGGTTTATCCATTTCATTTGCTGACTGACTGCCGTCGTCTTCTTAATACAACATGCTTAAAGTGGTAAACTAGCTTGTCTTCAAAAAGTGTTTTCTCTAGTGTTGAATGAACTCTCCGCACCATAATTACCTGAAGGCATTTTAGCAATGGAGTCCGTCGATGATCACTATCTCATATTAGAGCCTGAGTTACCGATTACCGGAGGCTTCTGAAGGTACAGTGATACCACCAGTCCTCCCTTCAATGCTGAGTGTAAAAGCCATTGTAATTAATAGTAGTAAAGAATTGAACACTGGTGAGTCTTAAAGAATTAGACACCTGTCTTTCATAACAAAAGGCAGTTTATTGTCTGATAGCACACACTCTAATTAGGTATAATTAATCAAAACTACTAGAAGCCAAAGATCTGTCTCCATTGGGATGTCTTGATAGACAGCCCAATTCTCTTCCTAAAAACCATGTGACACGATCGGATAGGGTGAACTTTGCACTAAGTCTTTCAGACCCATTCACCTATATGGCAGTGGCTACTGCTGGGTCTATATCTGGAAGAAGAGAATGTCACTGAAAGAAAGGATCTGCCCCAACAGTAAAATACAGCTTTGTGCCATTCGTAGGGGGAGAGGGGGTTGGACTGGTAATTGGAATGGCCGGGGACAGGGTTGGTGAGGGAAGGCAGTGCTATTGCCATGAGGGTGATTGCGAGCGAGTAGCTGCTCCATGGGCTAAAGAGTAACTGTGTTGGAAGCCTCCTCCACTTAGCCAGCTGACTGGGTGAGGAAGAGGCCCTTATTTGGACACTCCACTGGCTCAATTGGCCTCTGGATAGGATGGCTGTCTGCCACCTTGCCACTGAGATGACAAGGCAGTGGGAAAAAAAAGAAGACAAGGCATTCCAGCACCAGATTGATGACATTGCCTGAATGCATTAGAAATATGTGTTTCTATAACTCAAAATTACTCACAATTTCTTTCGAAATCACTTGACACAACTCCAACAGGCTAACTGTTGACAGAATGAAAAATCTCAGTGTTAGTTGAAGAGCTTAATTTTAGTTCAGAAAATGGGGCAGATTGGAAAAAAAAGAGAAGCTGCAAATTAATATCTTCAGAAAATAAACCCTCCTCCAAATAGGGATATAAAATCATCTCCATCCATCTCTTGAGGTTGAGGATACAGAAAATACATATATATGGACAGATGCTACAATGATAGGAATCAATCTAGTGTGGATTTCTTTAAGTGAATCTTAGTGCTTTAAAGTTGTATTCTGAGTTGAATGTCAAGAGCTTACATTGGGATAAATGTTGAGTTATTGGAGATCAGTGTGACTGTTGTGTGGATTAGGTAGCTTAGTATATTGTGCTTCACTTATCTCTAAGATTTGTTTAAAATGTGTATTGAGGACGAAGGTGAAAGGATTAACATCTTTATCGCCTTATGAATTTGAACCAAATCGTGCTGCCTGTCTGAACCATTGCATTTACCAATACATGGGTGAAATCATGAAGTAATTCCTGCTGGATTCATGATCATTGATCTTAAACATCTCACTTATTCACATATACTGGCAGTTCCTCTTTTTCCTGTAAGCCACTGAGGCAAGAAATTATTTTGAATTTTCGAATATTTTTGTAGCAATCCTGAATGATACTCACAAATGTGCTGAAACAAAAGCAGCATTAAGCATAGCAACCAAACGGCATGCACAGAACCTGCACATTAAGACAAAGTATAACCTGCATCATTAAGCTAAAGAGCACCAATCCTCTAGATTACATTTTATTTTTAATTGACTGATGGAAAATGGGCATCACTGACTTTGCCAACTTTTATTACCCATCCTAAGCTGCCTTCTTGAGTTCCTTCCATCCATTTAGTGTAGTTGCACGTACAAGATCATTAGGGAAGAATTTCCAGGATTTTAACCCAGTGACACTGCAGGAACAGCTATGTTACCACATCAAGAAAGATGGTGATTGGCTTGGAGGAGAACTTGTAGGTGATGGGGTTCCCTTCCACATGCTATCCTTGTTTTTCTAGATGAAAGTGAACATGGATTTGAAAGCTGCAAAATTATAATCTTTTAAAACCATTATAAAACTATTATACCATTGTACTTTACTTATGCCATCCTATTCAATTTCTCAGAATGTTTTTTATTAAGCTGCTGACAGTTAAGCAACATCTATTTGTTCAACATTCACAGAGTATTTTATTTCATGTTCATGAAATCTCATTTCATTCTAAGACTCTTCAGTTTTTTGATTGTTCGCTTGTAAGTGAACTGACAGAGCTTTTCATTTTCTTTGTGGTGATTGGGAGGATGATGAGTTATTTTAATGCTTAGTTAAGTTGATTAAACAGTTTGACCCAGACACTTAGCAAACATTCACCATTTGCAAAGTATGAAGTTGTAATTGTGTCACGTTCATTGCTGTTCTGAGGAGTATAACCAGATGATGTGACACAGCTCCAGCCAGTTGCTTTGGAGAGTCAGGTCAGAATGAAAGTGTTGAATTTACTAGATCACTCCCTTTAAACCAATCCATCAGTGCCGAATTATATATCTTGAGAATTAATGGGTGCCTAACGACACTTTTCTCTGAAGGACTGTCTGTATTAATCATAGCCTCTCTCACCAGTTCACATCAGCCAGGCATCATAGTGCAAATGTTTAACCTAATTTAAATAATTCAAAAGTAGATCTATATTCAATAATGATTAATACCTTTGCTATATTTAATGGACAGAGGAATATCATATCAATGTAGTAAGTGCATGTCAATATCACCACTCGGAATTTCTCATCTAGGAGAAGGAAGAAATGGTAAGGGATAACCCCATTAGAAACACATTATATTTTTTAAAGCATAGTTAAAATGTATGAGTGACATTGCCAAACACAAAATTTTGCAATATTTATTCTTAAAGTTTTCTATTAAATGAAATTAATCTTTAGCAATTGTGTTAGATCTCAGTCATTTGTACTAGTGTTATATTCACAGATTTTACATCGGGGCAGCTTTCCTTAAGAAATATACTTATGATATCATTACAGTGTCCTCGGGATATAAGATTTCAGATTCCATCAAACACAGGCCACTTTCAACATGACATACTGATGGAACCATACCACTCTTTGTATCTGAAGAGCTCAATGTTAGCCCAGACACTGATGTGCCCATGAATATAAAATTCAGATAAATTAGTGACCTGTAATCCATGTCTGTTAAATCTTCCAATACCATGTTATTCATGTCTAGTGTACATGCTCTAGAGAATAAAAAGGGCATCGCTGCATCAGCTTCCATTATCCTGTTGGAAGCAAAAGACACATCATGGTAAGCAGCACCAGCCACTTGTAAAGAAGATTCCAAGATTTCACTGGTGGATATTTTGAAAATCTAATAAACAGCCCTTGTCAGCAAAAATGTTTGGATATTCAGCATCTGTCAGTATAGAAGACAGAGCTAATTTATTTCTGATTAAATTTTAAATCCCTTCAAGCTTCAAAAAAATTATTACAGTAAAATTGTAAATACAACCAAGGCAGAAGTGAGCAGATTATTGTTAAGGCAGTGAATATTGTATCTGTCTTCTCTTTAGAAAAAAAACTACTAATGATCAGTAAATGGAATGTCTAACATTCCTCATAGCACTGCTACAAAATTGCCATACTGCCAAAATAGAAGCTTAAAACATGATTTCCATAGAAAGAAGCCTTACCTGTATTCAAAAGTCGTTAGATTTGATCATTTTGTCTTCAATTTGGCATGAAAGTCGAGGGGGGCCCCTACACTGACATTATGACTCGACTGCCATCTAGAGTGTGAAATCTGCAACTGCAAGTCTGCAATTTGAGAACTACAATGCTGTCCTTCTTTACCTCACATTCTTAAAGGGCCGAAGGCCAGAAAAGGAACAGCTATGGTAAAAAAAAAAGAGAACTTGAAACAAAAGAGGGAAGAAATGAAAGGAGAGGCATAAAATTATAAAAAGGAATTAAAAAAACACTGCTCTACACTACTTAGGAATCAGCTTTAGAGACTGAGTGAGTAATATCAGAAGGAAAATAAGTCATTTTTTTCTGATATGTAGTATCTTAGGTATAATGGGAAAGACAGAGGGAGGGAGAGAGAGAAAGTCTGATTTGGTGAGTAGTGGGTAAGATTGAGGAATTGATTCCCAGTTTATTGTTTGTAGTTGCTAAAGTGCAGTAAAAACTATTGCCACCATCAGCAAAATGCACCAGGGTAGTAATATCTGTAATGTGTGTGGCTTGTTGCAGCTTCCCAAAAACTGACTAGCTTTTCATGGCACCTGCAAAGCATGTGGCACCAAAGCACATAGAGTACACATGTACAGGAAATCTGGTTCCAAAGGCCAAACAAGACCTCAGAATAAAACACAGGGGACCAACAAGGCTATGCAAACTGCAACATAGTCAGCAAGGAAGTAGTAATATGGCATGTATTTTAATGTGGTTCAGAATCAACCAAGTGAAAGGAACATCTCATAGAAGATTGAGCTTTCCATATTATTAGGCTCACACACAATGCCAGTGGTGTAACTTGATCAGAAACTTTAACAACCATTAACATCATATGTCCTGAAAAGACGTGTTGGCACACCTTAAAACTAAAGTCAACACAGGGGTACCGAAAGGATCTGTTTTTTTTAGATTAGATTACTTTACAGTGTGGAAACAGGCCCTTCGGCCCAACAAGTCCACACCGACCCGCCAAAGTGCATCCACCCAGACCCATTCCCCTACATTTACCTCTGCACCTAACACTACAGGCAATTTAGCGTGGCCAATTCACCTAATCTGCACATTTTTGGAGTGTGGGAGGAAACCAGAGCACCCGGAGGAAACCCACGCAGACACGGGGAGAATGTGCAAACTCCACACAGTCAGTCGTCTGAGGCGGGAATTGAACCCGGGTCTCTGGTGCTGTGAGGCAGCAGTGCTAACCACTGTGCCACCGTGCCGCCCACAAAGTTTTGAGTCCATTGTTGTTTGTCATTTTTATAAGTGATCTGGATGAGGGCATAGAAGAATGGGTTAGTAAATTTGTGGATGACACTAAGGTCGGTAGAGTTGTGGATAGTGACAAAGGATGTTGTAGGTTATAGAGAGACATAGATAAGCTACAGAGCTGGGCTGAGAGGTGGCAAATGGAGTTTAATGTGAAAAAGTGTGAGGTGATTCACTTTGGAAGGAGTAATAAAATGCAGGGTACTGGGCTAATGGTAAGATTCTTGGTAGTGTAGATGAGCAGAGAGATCTCGGTGTCCAGGTACATCGATCCTTGAAAGTTGCCACCCAGATTGATAGGATTATTAAGAAGGCATATGGTGTGTTAGCTTTTATTAGTAGAGGGATAGAGTTTCAGAGCCATGAGGTCATGCTGCAGCTGTACAAAACTCTGGTGCAGCCATATTTGTAGTATTGCATGCAGTTCTGGTCACCCCATTTTCGGAAGGATATGGAAGCTTTAGTAATGGTTCAGAGGAGATTTACTAGGATGTTGCGTGGTATGGAGGGAAGGTATTACGAGGAAAGGCTGAGAGCCTTGAGGCTGTTTTTGTTAGAGAGAAGGTTGAGAGGTGACTTAATTGAGATATACAAGATAATAAGAGGGTCAGATAGGGTGGACAGTGAGAGCCTTTTTCCTAGGATTGTGATGGCCAGCATGGGGGGACATAGCTTTAATTTAAGGGGTGATAGATATAGGACTGATATCAGAGGTAGTTATTTTACTTAGAGACTAGTAGGGGCATGGAATGCACTGCCTGCAACTCGCCAACTGTTAGGCATTTAAATGGTCATTGGATCAGCATATGGACGAGTATGGAATAGTGTAAGTTCGATGGGCTTTGGATTGGTTCCACAGGTCGGTGCAACATCAAGAGCTGAGCGGCCTGTACTGTGCTATAATGTTCTATGTTCTATGTTCTAGGACCTCATGCCAACCTATTACCACTATACATCCTAAAAGGCATGGATCTCAGTAAGTGTCAACACCTGGTACAGCTTATGAAAGACAGTCTCTGAGCAAATGGCAGATTATCTATGTCATGCATTGTCAGAATCACACTACACTGCCAATATGCAAGCTAATTGCAGCTTTCCTGAATCTTTCCCAGGTAGGTATCAATGATCCAGCAGTGGTAGCATCTCTATAAGGTTTCAAAGGCACCTCAGGGACAACCTTTTCACACAGAGGGTGGTGCGTGAGCTGCCAGAGGAAGTGATAGAGGCAGGTAGAATAACAACATTTAAAAGGCATCTGGATGGGTGTATGAATAGGAAGTGTTTAGAGGGATATGGGACAAATGCTGGCAAATGGGACTAGATTAATTTAGGAAATCTAGTTGGCGTGGATGAGTTAAACCAAAGGATCTATTTTCATGCTGTACAACTCGATGACTCTATGACTACCAGTGTGCATAGATCTCAGTATAGGCTCAGTTCATGAGACTCAAACTGCACCAACTGTAGTGGAACAGACCATATGTGACACATTTAAATCAGTTGAAGTTGATGACGTTCTCAATGTTGGTCTATAGCACTTTGGGCAGTGTAGTGTGAACAGCTGCAATCAGCATCTGCAGAAGATGAGCAACCACAGCAATTGCAAAAGACCATTATCCAGGATTGGCCTGACAGTGTTAAAGTTGTACCTGAACATTAATACCTTTTGGACATAAAAAATGAATTTCGTATAACAAGGCATGTCACTTCCAAGACTAAACTGGTGCTGAAATCAAAAGCGTGACACCAAGGACTCATGTCTGAGTTACACTAGGGCTACATGGGTACTGAATGCACAAGAAGGCTAACAGGTGAATCTGGGCACTGACCAGGGATAAATCCGGATAATCAATGCCTTGTGAATGATGTAAAGCATGACCAATGAATTGGCTCCAGCAGTGGAGAAACCTTTATATTCCCATGATGTCCTAAACACTCTTTGAACAAAGGTAATAACAGACCTATTCTCAAGATTATATGTGACATATTAATTCTCCAAATTCCCCATTGTTTGAAGACTTACAAATGTAACCATTGCAATATTTGTTTGGATGCTGAGTGCTATTTTCAATTTATTCAGTATCCCTGAACAGATTGTGCCTGCCAAGGGACTGCAGTAAACTGGTACAGTGTTTCAAAACTTGTGCACCAAGTGGAAAGTGACCCCTATCGTACCCCATATTCCATACTTACATCATCCAGCAGAACATATGGTCCAGATTATCATGTCAATTATCATTGAGTATTGAAGATCAAAAGAAGATTTTCACATTGCTTTGCTGCATTTTTGTACAATACCAATGGAAAAAGGACTACCATCCCCAGCACAACTTACACTCAGAAGGCAAGTGTGATTGTTGCTTACCCAGCAACCAACTGAATAATCATTTTGAGATCAGGATCTTCTTCAAAGACAGAAGAGAATGGAAATGGTACACTTGAGCCAACAGATAGAGAAATAGTAATATTTAACACTCAGCAGAGAGTATGAGTTAGCTATCTAAATACAAATATCTGGATACCAGCAATGATTTCTGGAATATACAACTAGCCCACATTGTAGAAAGTCTTTACTCATCTTCGCAAAGGAATTGAAGCTGTCAGCTTCACGAGTGATCTTTAGCAGATGGAATCTGCCATCCTTTCTCAATCTAACCTACATGAAACGTCAGTCTCACAATAAGGTAACTGACTCTTATTTACCCTCTGACAAAGCCTGGTGATCTATTCAGTTCAATAGGGATGGGCACCAAATTCTGGCCTTGCCAATGACGCTCGTGTCCCATGAAAAACAAATTAAAATAAAGACAGCTGAGACCAATGTATAGTACACCAATCAGGCGGAGAAAGTGATGAATAAGACTCTGATGATGATAATTAAACCATGATGTTGAATGACATCAACCAGCAGCAAGACAACCAAATTATCCAATAAGTGCAATAAGGAACAATGTGTGCCTCTTCCGATGAGTACACAATCGTCAGATCAGGACAAGTTGTCCAAACCTTCAAAATATTACCTTGAATCTTGAGTTTTAATCTTGTAAAGTTTGCTTTCGCTGTTTGTATAATTATCAAATTGACCACACATGCCTTTCTACATCCAAGTCTATCTGTTCGGGATCAGATTTTATCTCTGGAAAAATGAGAATATTGTGTTATGTCTGGGATAGAATTCAAAAGAATAGGCTGACCTTATCATGACTGGAGCCATTGATGGCTATGACTCCAGCAACAATCTCAGCCTCCAGGTGGCTGGCAGGTTTGAATTAACCAAGTCTTCAGCATTGAGTTTCGTGATTTGCCAGGAAGCTTGCCAGTTATACCAGTATATCTGATAGGAACTCGATCTGGTGAGCTACCTCATTGGTGGGTGTGGAAAATTAGTTGCCATGAACATGCCCATCCACACGTCATACTTTGGGTAGTAAATCTCGTCCAGAAATGGTTTTTGGAAAGGGAGTTCCAACATATTTGACCTAGATGGACAGTGTCTGGTTCAGTATCTGAGGAGTGGCAAATAGTGCTGAACATTGTGCAATCATCAGCGAACATGCCCACTTCTGATGTTGTGACAAAGCGAAAGTCAGTGGTGAAACAGTTGAACTGGTTTGGAGCAGAACACTACCCTGAGGAACTCTTTCAGTGATGTTGGTGTTGATGTCAAGGGCCATCACTCTCAGCTCACTTCTCAAGTTCAGGTCCTTTGTTCCAATGGTCATAATGAGCTGAATGGCTTTAGGGGGACCTAAACTGAGCATCACTGAGCTAATTCGATGTTGCTTGATAGTACTTCCATACTTTTGTTGATGGTTGGGAATGGACTAATGGGGTGGTAAATGGTCTGGTTTAACTTGTATTACTTTTTGTGGGTTAAGACATATGTGTGTAATTTTCCACTTTGTTACTAATGCCTGTTAACTGGGATAATGTGGCTATGGCTCAGCTGGTTCCGAATCATGAGTCTTCAATATTATTGCTGGAATGATATCAGGACTCTTTAACTAAGGTAAGATACATTGGCATTGGAGGCATTCAGAGAAGTTCACTCGGCTGATTCTAGTATTAAATTAATTTCTTATGAAGAAAAGTTGAATAGGTAGGACTTGTATTCATTGGAGGCTAGATGAATGAGAGGAGGCTTAATTGAAACAAATTGGGTTCTTATTTGTTGGCAGGGTAGAAATGCAAAGGTTGTTGTTCTTTGCGGAAAAGTCAAGGACCAAAGGGCCTAACTCAGATTAAGGGATTGCTCATTTAAGACAGAGATAAGGAGGATTTCTTTTTTCCCAAAGGGTAGTGAATCCAACGAATTCTTTACACCAGAGGACTATTAAAGCTGGGTCATTGAGTATATTCAAGGCTGAGACAGATAGATTTTAATCAGGAAAAAAATCAAAGGTAATGGGAAAAGGCCGGAAAGTGGAATTGAGCGTTATTAGATCAGCCATGATCCCATTGTTATGATGGGTTGAATGGCCTGGTTCTGCTGCCATATCTTTAGATCTTAAGGACCTGTAGGATTTGCAATATCCAGACCCTTCAGTCATTTCTTGGTATCCTCTGGAATGAACCAAATTAGCTGAAGACTGGCATCTGTGATGCTGCGGATTTTGGGCTGATCAGGGTTCCAAATATTTCAACCTTGTCTTTTACATTGATGTGCTGGGCTCCCCCAGAATTGAAGATAGTATTTGGAGTCTGCTCCTGCAGTAAGTCATTTACTTGTCTAACACCATCCTTGATTGGATGTGACAGGTCTGTGGAGTTTGGATCTAATCAATTAGTTTTCATATCACTTCCTTCTGTCCAACTCATCAATTCACCCAATGCCAATTACATACAGCTGAACACAATGTTAAATAGAATGAATGTCTACTTAGTAGCGGGTGCTTATGTTGCAGTGAAAGTGTTCTAATCTCTGAGCCAGGAGTCCCAAGCCCCAGTCCCACCTGCTGTATAATAACATCTCTGAGCAGGTTGATTAGAAAGGCAGCTGAACAGAAACACACAATGAGATACTTGCAAGTAGGTTTGCTGGATATGTTTTCAGTTTGCTGGTGCAATTGTATGCATTTTTGGATCTTTCCCACATTTGACTGTCTCTCACCTTTGGCTGTTCACTGTTGTATCACAGCACCGATTCAGTGCACAAAGGACCTTTACTACTTCTTGAAATCAGGACGCAACCTGAACAGCCTGGGGAATGTGGGTTAAACACAACAATCTTATCAAACAGTAGACAACATGAAAATACCATGCAGCCTGCAACACCGTGAACTGACGTGGGCTAATCAGGTGCCAAACCCTCAGGCACAATTTCCAGTGTTAATCAAATTAACCCGAGGAGATGTCTGAGAGCCTATGTGGCTGGCTTACCCCTTCCCTGATCCTGCTGATTCAGGTCACTTATTGGGTAAACTAATGTCGGGCCTAATGCTGAACTCCTGTCTCTGAGAAGTGACAGAGCCTGGAACAAGTTAACGAGCCTCAATTTTTCAAATCCTGACCACCAGCACAAATATAAGTTGCCCAATGCTATCTCACCCAGGGGGAAAGAGGAACTCACCTGTAAGCCTCCAACACTATCGTGCCTCTTCCCAACTCAAAATTCCTCGAACCACCCTGATGTATGCTGTCAGTGGTCTCCAGCATTCCAATTGTGTTTTTTTCCAGCTCACTGAGACACAAGCATTCTGGTAAAACTGAATCTGTTCCTATTTCTAGTCACATGTCTTATCTGATTAACACATTTGTCGATCATTACCAAAGCCTTAGCAGTTTAAATGGAAATTGTTTATTTGTTGACATATCAAGCTGGCTTAATTTCATTTAATTATTCTGCTTAAAAGAAGGTTACAGGTAGTTTTTTATTCAACAAGTTCAAGTATTTATGATGCACCTCTGAATCAGTGGGAATTAAACTTGGGTCTTCTGGCTCAGAGGTAAGGACACTACAATTGCACTGGAGGAACTCCAATAGAAAGTTAGGAGCTTATGAATTTATCTTATATTTATAAAATAAATTATTAGACGGGAACTTTTATTGCATGGGATGAGAAAATTCTGATTCACCTCACTGTAGACATTTTAAAATTGTAACTGAATGCTTAGTCATTGACTCAACTGCTTCACATACATAAACAGCATCTTCTGACAGGTTGACAGCTAACTGGTTTATGTATGCATGTATAGGAATGTAATTCAGGGGAAATCTGCATGCTACATAATTTGAATCGACCTTTTGGAGTCCAGGCAACAAATAAATTTTAAAATTATAAATGCTAAGTCCCTTCTTTTTCACAGGAAAAGTGCATTGTCTTTCAGAATTATTTTAATGGCAATTGAATGATTTTTTGAAATAGCAGTCAAAGAGTATAAGAAGGGCTCATGCCCGAAACGTCGATTCTCCTGCTCCTTGGATGCTGCCTGACCTGCTGCGCTTTTCCAGCAACGCATTTTCAGTATAAGATAAGCATGAAAAGTAACCCAATTGTGAATTTGTTCGCCTTCAACACTGCGATGCATGGCTTCCTGCTGGCTTTTCAGTGAGCTTATTCAGTGGGTAGCTGAAGACAGATAATGAAGATCTCAGATTGAATCTTCAGGCTGCACTAAGTTGCCTGATCACAGTAAGGCTAATGACAGGTTCAGTCCAATGATGTCTCAATAAAACCCCAAGCATTCTCACAGCATGAGGTGAAGACAGGGTCCTGCATTGTCACAAGTATGTGTGTGTCCATCCACATTGTAGTAACAAGTCAACCAGTCCAACACATTTGAGTCCAATCTTTCTTTGTGAAGTGGCTGGTCAATGTAACTGATTATTAAGGGGAAAACCCAGTGAGCAAGTTTATGGCCCCACCCATCTTGTTGCCTATTTTTGCACATTAGCCAGGCAAGATTTTAAAAAAAGGTGAGTTACCTCTATTGAAGCCGAGGGGTGGAATATCATTGGCTGCATGCACACCTTTACACCTTAGCACCTTTCGCACCACGCCTTTTAGCATGTGCGATAGGCTGTTTCACAATGAGGAGCCAATAACTTGAGACAAGTCGAGAGGAGTAAACAACAAGGAAAGAAAGAAAACTGTGTACCTGCCAAGGGCAAAATTGGTCTCCTCCAGTGATGAAAATATTCTGACAGGAAGAACAATCAAAATTGAAGACTGCAGTGACATCTTGCTAAAAATATTTCCAGAAAATCATTGTCAGTTTTCTTCAGTTGCTGCAGAGAGCAGAGGCATTTTTCATGTGACACATAGACTTTCGTCATTGCTTTAGTGGTCTTTTTATGGTGTGAATATGTGTTAGTAAATCTGTAGAGTAGAAGATGAGTTTCTTTCTCAGAAGCCACTATTGTTGAAGTAAAGAGGTACTTTTTGATTGGTGGGTGATGAGTGTAGTTCAGATTTGCTGAAATTAGGTCTAACTCCCTGTGGTGAAGTGCCCTTGGCGACGATGCTGTGGACCAGGCATCAGTAGCACAAGGTAGTCCTCACTCACACCACTAATTGGTACTTATTTATCAGTTTTAATAAGACAGAAATCTAGGAATATTAATGAATGGAGGTATGACTTATTCTTCCTTTGAAACTTAATCAGTTATGAATTCTGTTGTGTTTAAGTTTTGTTAGGAAGACACACCATTATTTTTCTTGAGGATTCCTGTGGGACAGTGGCGCATTTGGATACCTGAGTATTTTTTTACAGGCCATGGAAAGGACAGTGGACCAAATCACTTGTTAGTAATCCAATGTTTTGAGCTGACTAAACAACCAAAGCTGTGAAGTTGTTGGATATACTGGAAGACTTGTTTCTTCAGTTAATTTCTGGATTTTCAGAAAAAAAACAGCAGCCTGGGGTTTATGGCTTTGAATGTTGTTTGGCGCTGAGAGAAAGATGCTACCCAGCTCAAACTCTGCCTTTCCGAGAAATCCTTATTACAAGCTCAGTGTGTGGTCTGAAATCCTGATTCTGTTGTCTGCCTGAGAAACATCTGGAAGAGTTCTTCCCAGTAATTCCTGGATGAACTATACTTATAAAAGTCCTAGGGCCAACTGCTTGTGTTTACAAGTCCCCATCTACACATACCAGGATGCTGACTGGAAGCCATCTTGATGACTTCATATTTATCCTTTTTTCCCTTGGAGAACTAACAATTACTTCACAAAGTGGGTTTATTGGCCAAAGTTAATCTCTGCAAAGGAAATTTTGTGTGTGTGTTGTTTTTAAAGAAAATTGTTTGATGCATACTTTTATTCTGAACCTAGTATAGAGAAATTATGCAATTAGTCTTTAAAATCTATGTTGGAACTATCAAACCATTTAGAACCCACTGCACTCTTCCAACCTCAGTCATAACAATATATAAGACACTCACAATTCTACTACTAAATACAATGGACTGGTAAAGAACTGAGAAGAGAGTTTTTTTTTGTTTGAGACACAATTTTCAAGCTCTTCAACCAGAACAATGTTGATTATGGGAAATGTTATTTTAGCCTCAAAGCTTGTTCCAAATCAGTAAAACAAGATGGTGTTGTAGTAATGTGTGTTGATGTGAAGTTTAAAGGAGACATTTGTGTAAATGAGGCAATGACAAAGTTACACAGAACTCAGTGAGATTGTCAGTAGATGTTTGAGATTTGATCTTTCAAACAATCAATTGCTACCAGAACAGAATAGAATTGAATACATCAGCCTTGTTGTCACGTGCACTCGACTGAGTGTGGTGAAAGGTTTGCAATGTCACCTTTTTGGCTCCATCTTAGGTACAGGATACCTAGGTACAGATACTTTGTTACAGAATCAAAACAGTAAAAAAATGTCTAGCAGAGGTATACAAAGTTTTTAATAAGTATTCAAATTACTCAATAGTCCAGAGTAAGAATAAAAAGTATTTTTAAAAGTACTCAAATTATAGTCCTTTTCACAGAGCTTGTGCCAGCCAGGTTTCAGAAGACAAGGCCTTGCTGCCTCCTCGGAAGAGCCTCTGGCCCAGGATTCGCCTCTGGGACTTGTCTCCCTGTATTTTTACTTAATGTAATTCACCAAAAGGATGTTTAAATGAGATTAAGCATCAAAGCAAGCTGTTCCTGGACTGGAGGAAGGCATCTACTCGTGGTAATGAGTTTCTGTCCAGGATAATCATTTGACTGAAAGGCATGATCGTTGGGTACATGGGAGGGTGAGCTGTGAGATCTGCAGTGTAGGATTGCTTTGTTTACTTTGCTTCTCTTCTGTCGCTATCCTGGGTAGTATATTGGCATTGATAGAAGTTGGCTAACTAATAGGAAGAAGAAAATAGGTGTAAATGCGTCTTTTTTTTTCAGATTGGCAGGATGCAATGAGTGTGTGGCAAAGGGATCAGTGCTGAGGCCTCACATGACATAGATGTAGGGACAGGCATCTGAGGACTGTGAGCAATTTTGGTCCCCTTCTTCAGAAAACATAATTTCACTGGAAGCAGTTCAGAGAGGGTTCAATCAGGATGATCCACCATGTGTGGAGCAATTGTCTTGCGAATAAACGTTAAACAGGTTGGGATCCTGCTCACTTGAATTTAAAAGAATGAGAGGATGTTTCCTGTCATGGAAGAATCTAGTTGAAAAATGTGGTGCTAGAAAAACACAGCAGGCCAGGCAGCATCCGAGGAGCAGGAGAATCGATGTTTCGGGCATAAGCCCTTCTTCAGGAATGAGACTGGTGTGGCAAGTGGGCTGAGATAAAAGGTAGGGGGGAGGGAATTTGG
>NC_057727.1:57081725-57107388 GCF_004010195.1 Chiloscyllium plagiosum | reverse complement strand
CCCACCCCCTCTCCAGCCTATCACCCTCACCCTCACCTCCTTCCACCTATCGTATTCCCAGCTCCCCTCCCCAAAATTCCCCCCCTCCTACCTTTCATCTCAGCCCGCTTGGCACACCAGCCTCATTCCTGAAGAAGGGCTTATGCCCAGACGTCGATTCTCCTGCTCCTCAGGATGCTGCCTGGCCTGCTGTGTTTTTTCCAGCACCACATTTTTCAACTGTGGTCTCCAGCATCTGTAGTCCTCACTTTCTCCATGGGAGAATTAGGACTAGAATAAAGGGGTGTCAATTTAAGATTGAAATGAGAAGGAATTTCTTCTGTCAGAGCATTGTGACTCTTTGGATGTCCTTGTCACAGAGAGTCCTTGTGTATATTTGAAGGTAAGATAGATAGATTCTTGATCAGTAGGGGAACCAAGGTTTTTGTAGGAAAGGTGGAAAGTGGATGTGCAGAATGTCGGACTAACCGTGCTTCTATTGAATGGCAGAGCAAGTGTAAGGATCTGAAAGGACTACTCTGTTCCTATTTCTTATGGTTTTATGGACAGAAAACAAATTTGCTGATAGAACAAAGACCAGTCTGAAAGGAATTTGTGAAGAAGACACAAGAAGGTTGCAACAAGATATTGATAGGCTAAGTTAGTAGGAAAAATGTGCCAGATAAAATATAAAATTATCCACTTTAGCAGGAAGAATAAAAACAAAGCATATTTTCTATATAGTGAGAAATGCAGAGCTTTAAGGTTCAGAGGGATCTGGGTGTGTTATTGCATGAATTGCCAAAGGTAAATATGTAGGTGTTACACACCTGAAGATAAATGTTTTTGAAGACAGTCGAAGTGCACACATTTTGTGAAAGCAATATTTTAATTAGCCACAAAACTCACTTACCACTGACTATGAGCGCTCCATATTTGCAAAAGCAATTCTCATCCAATTAATCCTGAATGAACATATTCATCTTCTGTTCCATCATTCCCTTACATTTCAGACGTCAGTTAGGATCTTATTAAATGATAATAAATTCTATTTTGTTTTCTTTTTCAGTAAATGAATACATACAAAAAAACAAATTAAACAAAATGTATAAAATATCAAAATATTATATTCCTGTTTTTGTTATCTTTGCACATTTAAGTTCCAAACATCCTTTTTCCTCTATGTCCAACAGTTTCTCAGAGCTTGCTCATTTCTTTATAAAATAGAGAGCTGACTGCTCCTCTCCACCCATTTACATTTGGAGATTTCTCTGTTGCCCAGCATCTATTTTAAAACTGGAATACCAATCCTCAGTCTTTTCTCATTCACACATTTTGTTAAGTGTACATTATCCAAAAGTGACTTAATATTGATGTAACACTCAATGTATTTTGCAACTGAATCCCTTTTTAAAATATCTTTTCAGAATTTCTTCTAATAGATTCATTTTAAAAAAAAGCTTTATCTACCACCTCAACAAGAGTAACAGCTTCTGTCACTAAGATACATTTTACTGCTCTTGTGATATTTTAACTTCCAAACTAAAGGTCTCATTTGCCTCCTATTCCTAAATGAAATCTTCTGCACTTAAGAATGCATTACAAAGATTTGCATAAGAGGCATTGCTAACAATAAGAAGTTTCATGTCTTGGCATTTCTCTCTTATTGTCAATAAGACTTATTTAATTTCTTTAGTGGAGAAGTTACATTCCATTGAAAGGATTTCATAGTTTTCTGATGTGTAAATTACAAACAAAATAGCTGTCATTTTTCATATCTTGTTTCATTTGTGCTTTCTTCATCAATGACCCACTTAATGACAATGCTATTTCACTGGACCATACATCCAGCCTAATGAATGATTGATTCTGGCTATTTTACAATGAATGACAGCTTTATGCAAAGGTTTTGGTATGTTATCAACTCAAAACTAAAACTGGTGGAACTCTCAAATTCCTTAAATTTGTATCAATCTCTGTACTCGGAGAGACTCCGTTGCATTTTAGTCAGCTCATTCCACACTCTACCATCATGCATCCACCTTCTAATACTGCACAATTGAAAGATAGAAACCTCTTGTGACTAACAGAATGCCTCTCTCTGAGTTTTATGTCAATGTTCTTCCTCCTAATCTTCCATTTCATGTTTAATTTTCAATATTCTATCATACCATTTGGGACTGAACTGCTGCCTGCAACCTGTATCTGAATGGTCTTGTTAATCTGTAAGCTTTGTGTACTCTATTTTCTATCATAAAACTGACCACTTTGCAAATGAATGCTGTTGGAAAGGAATGCTCCTCTGGGAATATTTTCAGGTTTTGATATTTGTTCTCTCTGCATACATTTATCTGCAACTTTAACTTCTGTCAAAACTAGATGTGTGCCTCGGAGAAAGTGAGGACTGCAGATGCTGGAGATCAGAGCTGAAAATGTGTTGCTGGAAAAGCGCAGCAGGTCAGGCAGCATCCAAGGAGCAGGAGAATTGACGTTTCGGGCATGAGCCCTTCTTCAGGAATGAGGAACGTGTGCCAAGAAGGCTAAGATAAAAGGTAGGGAGGAGGGACTTGGGGGAGGGGCGATGGAAATGCGATAGGTGGAAGGAGGTTAAGGTGAGGGTGATAGGCTGGAGTGGGGGTGGGGGAGGAGAGGTATGGAAGAAGATTGCAGGTTAGGAAGGTGGTGCTGAGTTCCAGGGTTGGGTCTGAGATGTGTGCCTATACTTGATATTTTAGTACAGTCCAATAACTTAAATGCCAAGGGAATTTCCAAAGAAAATTTCTGCAGTCTTGCATAAAATCTGCTGAATTCCATTTTGCAATCTTCCATGGTACTATCATCAATCTTTCTCCATTTATTAAAACCTGATCATGCCTCAAAGTCAATAAATTAACTTTTTGGTACTTTTGTTAATGACAGTTAACAATCTGTCCAAACCTTCCTTTCTGTTCAAATAATCAGACTGCAATGCCAAAATAGTCATTTCTTATCCAGTTTTTGTATGATAGTGAAAATGCTAAGGCCATATTTCATTCCCTTTCTTGGTAAAGGAGTAACCCAGTGCCGCATTGTAATTCCATCCTTCCACTGGACATAAGATACATTATCAGAACACAGTAATCATAGACTGAAAGCAGAAGTTTTGGTTTAAACATCTTCAGCTATCATGGTTATACACTGGAACATAAATGTTTTTCAACAGAGTCTAAGTCCATATTTCTGTTGAGAGCTTTATATCAATAGTCCACACTCCATATAACTCACATATCATTGATTACTAATTACTAATACGCAGCCAATTCTTACACAATTAACCTTATTTAATATATCCTTTAGCTGCCCCTTCATTCAATTAGATCACAGGTATCCCTCTAGACCATATCAGATGATATTAGAGGCAGAGCCCGTAATTAGTAAAGCTTTGTTTGAAAAGAATGTTATCATTTTTCACGAGGAGAATTTAATACCAAAGTAAGAAGGTTATGCTTCAGTTATACAGGACACTAGTTTGACTGTATTTGGAGTACTGTGAACAATATTAATCAGTTTATTTAAGGAAGGATTGGAGGCAGTTCAAAGAAAGTTTACTAGACTAATACCTGGAATTTCCTTATGAGGCAAGGTTACACTGGTTAAGCTTGTATCTCTGGAATTTAGAAGAGAAAGAGGCAAGTTGATTGGAACATGTAAAGTCTGAGGGGTCCTGATAGGTTGATGTTAGGGGGATGTTTCCTTTTTTTAGAAGAATCTAGAATTAGGTGTCACTGCTTAAAACTCAGAGGTCTCCCATTGATCACAGAGATTTGACATTATTTTCTCTCAGAATTGTAAGTCTTTCAAAATCTCTTTTTGAAATGGTGGCGGAAGCAGAATTCTTGAGTACTTATCAGGCAGAGGTAGCTAGATTGTTGTTAAACAAGGTAGGGAGGTCATGTTACGGCTGTACAGGACATTGGTTAGGCCACGGTTGGAATATTGCATGCAATTCTGGTCTCCTTCCTATCGGAAAGATGTTGTGAAACATGTCAGGGTTCAGAAAAGATTTACAAGGATGTTGCCAGGGTTGGAGGATTTGAGCTATAGGGAGTGGCTGAACAGGCTGGGCCTGTTTTCCCTGGAGTGTTGGAGGCTGAGGGGTGACCTTATAGAGGTTTACAAAATCATGAGGGGCATGGAAAGGATAAATAGACAAAGTATTTTCCCTGGGTTGGAGGAGTTCAGAACTGGGGGGGTAGGGGTGGGGGGGCATAGGTTTAAGGTGAGAAGAGAAAGACATAAAAGAGACCTAAGGGGCAACATTTCCGTGCAGAGGGTGGCACATGAGCTGTCAGAGGAAGTGGTGGAGGCTAGTACAATTGCAATATTTAAAAGGCATCTGAATGGGTGTATGAACAGGAAGGGTTTGGAGGAATATGAGCCGGGTGCTGGCAGGTGGGACTAGATTGGGTTGGGATATCTGGTCTGCACAGACAAGTTGGATCGAAGGGTCTATTTTCATGCTGTGCATCTCTATGACTCTAAGGACGTGAAAGGTTATCGGGGATCGATGAGAATGAGGGATTTGAGGTTATAATCACATTTCCCATGGCGCTGTTGACTTGCGCAGCAGACTTGAGGGATCAAATGGTCTACTCTTGCTTCTTATTTGTATGATTGTTTTGTTAAATTGTTGTAGCACAAATGTGATGCTCTTGGATAATAAGTTGGACTCATTGTTGATAAATTCCTCTCAGCTATTAATGTGAATGCTGCTGTGGTTCAAGGAGAGCTTCAGAGTGTTTTGAAGCATTTTCTTCATTGTCCCCTGGAGCGTTAGCTGTTTGAGAGTTGGGAAAACCAGACCCAGTGAAAGAGAGAGTTTTTGTCCTTCCAGAAGCAGTGTACAGCCCAACAAAGTTGATGTAGCAGGAAGTTTTACCTGAATCTTTGTGGAGTTTGCTTCAAGAAATATGCTAATGTCTGTTCGATCGTCAAAGCATCGAATCTGAAGAGCACAGCCAGACATTGTTGATGGAATTACTTTATTGCTGTTAGGCCCTACTGATACACAATACATTGTAGTGAAAACATTTGATGCTGACATCTGCTCTCTACATTGGGACCTGCAGTAACTTGTATTTGTTTAAAATTATTCTAGCTTTAGCTTTCATCTTGAGATAGGTTATTAATTAGAGGGTAGATGCCAGTGTGAACTGGATCGGAAGAACTGCTGTTCCATTTTCTCTAGTTTTCAATTTATTTCTTTGATCTGAAATGCTGAACATTTTTACTTCTTTATTTTTCTATCTTTTTTCTCCCCTAAGAACTTGTATTGAAGAATTTGTACCTGGGTGCCTTGTGCCTAAAATGGCGCACTAAGTGGCAACTTGTAAACTTTTCACTGCACTCACTTGAGTGTATGTGACAAGAAAGCTAACTCAGTATTTCAGTTGATTGACTAAATAATGACGTTCAAAAGGCCAGTGATGCCTTGTTGATGCCCATGAACAGGTCACAGTTGCTGCATTAAACAAGGGGGAGCTTCACATCTTGTGGAAGTCAAGTTCCACGGTCAACAAGGAAATGAAGATTCACTGAACAAAAAGAAAAAAAATGCGGATGCTGGAAATCTGAAACAAAAACAGAAATTGTTGAGCAAACTCAGCAGGTCTAGCAGCATATGTGGAGAGAAATCAGAGTTAACGTTTCCGAATGGTCAGCAATTTTTGTTTCTGTTAGGTAGGTTCACTGATTGTTCCAGAGCAAGAGCTATAAGTAATCGTAAAACAACAACACCACAGTCAGTAATTTGCTACAGTTCAATGACCATTAATGTCGTAGGGAATCCCAAAGGTTTTTTGGAGCACATTCAGATATAAATTTTAATCAAACCAAAACTGAAGGCATTGTGACTAATATGTTATGAAAGGTCAGGTTTGAGCAGCATCATTGGAAGGGAGAGAGAGAGTGGAGAGACAAGTACATTTGGGAAGTGAACAGCAGATCTTAGAAACTTGGAGCCTAATTGACTGAATGTTTGTCTGCAATTAAATGTGGAATGAAATTGGGATGCACAACAGACCACAATCATGGAAATGGAGAATTCCTGGAAATTTGTTTGGCAAGAAAACAGAGGATGTGGCAAAGCCATGGAGGACTGTAAGTGTAATTAATGGAAAGGCAGAATAGGTATAGCATTGATTTGGCAACAAGGTACCTTTCTGTACATTGGTTGACAAAACTTTAGACTGTTATACCAGGAAAGAAGAATGCACATCACCTTTAGACAAACAGTTAATACGTTTAGATGATTTACTCCTGTAATCTGGAATATGATATTTTCTCACTTTGATGTAGAAGGAGATGTGCGCAATTAAGCCCAAAGTTCCAAGTTGACCCACAGCCAGTGAAATCAGGCCTGACAGAAAATTGGCCAAACTAAATTAAACAGCAGCCGGCATCTTTTGGCTACAGAGAACAGTGGAAACCAAGGTCAGAGGTCAGAAAGGTTCACAGGAACCAGTTACAACCAACCCGAGGGCTGTGTATTGGAGAAGTTTCGATCAGATTTTCTGGTACCTTGACTTCCAGCCGGTGCCTGAGGATGCGCACTTTATACCTCCCCGTCATGGCAACTGTGAAGGATATTGGTGTGACCCCATTGGATATTTTGAAACCAACTCATGACCCCATTGGCCAAAGACCACAGAACATTCTGGGACAAGGGGAGAATAGGAACACAGAAGTAGAAACCTGCCCCTCAGCAAACACTCGCGACAAGACTCAATCTGGCCCAGCAGCAAAGTTCCAAACAGGTGGCGAGACAGAGAGAAGATCTGCCCTGACCTGAAAGACCCACTGTCATGGAAGAGAGCCAGCCCTACATCAGAGAGGAAGGAAATTCCACAGCCCAGCTCAAACACACTGATTGCTGCGGGTAATATCCTTTCTCAGCAGATAAAGCTACATAAAGAGTTAATATTGGTGGAACTGGGGAAATGTTCTTAATAAGGAATATTTTGTTAATAAAATCAAGTTGAACTGCAAACTGAATTCTGTCTCCCATTGTCCATCTCGCTGATTAGAGAGCTTGGGTAAAGTGTTTTTGTTTAATACATAAACTTGTTGAAGTTTCCAAAGCATGGACAACAGGACAGTATTAGATTCCTAGTTTCAACCCTTGAAAAAGATTGCTGTTATCTATTGTGTTAGTTTTATAAGCTATAATTATTCCAGAACTCAATGTCAAGACTTAAAAGGACTTAGAAAATTGCAACCTATTAAATATTAATTTATTACTCTCTTGCTAAAGTACTCATTGAATATCATACTTTAGGACCGTCGAATATGCATTTACCATAAGGAACTTCGATATATCAACTGCACGGTGGGCACAGTGGTTAGCACTGCTGCCTCGCAGCGCCAGAGACCCGGGTTCAATTCCCGCTCCTCCCACAATCCAAAGATGTGCAGGTCAGGTGAATTGGCCATGCTAAATTGCCCGTAGTGTTAGATAAGGGGCAAATGTAGGGGAATGGGTGGGTTGCGCTTCGGCGGGTCGGTGTAGACTTGTTGGGCCGAAGGGCCTGTTTCCACACTGTAATCTAATCTAAATCTAAACTAACTTATGATTTTGGCATATGAATACAAATCTTAGCCATAAAGATCAAAGTTAGCCTTTGATTTTTCTTTCGCTTGCTGCTAATTTTCCACACGATGCCATGCTTTCGATATTGTTGTGGCACTGTTTGATTGACGTCAGTTATCATTTTTGCAGTCACGTCCAAAACAACAGCAATAGGATCTATAATACCCATGAGTTGTCACTGAAATGCCCACATTGTTCATGAAGAGGCCGAGAGCCCAAGAGGTCTCATGCCTGTAAAATAAATGAAATGTTGCACTGCATAGACAGCTTCGTAATGAGTTTAATTTTTCTTTCACTTGATGGAAAGATGCTAATCTCACCAGAAGCTATTGCGTGGGTGTATCAATATTCGCATTCAGATCCAACAAAGCTGAAATGATATCTGAAATTAGGAAAGAATTAATTGATCTTGATCAGTCTGACAGCATGATATTTACAGCTGGAATGACACACTGGAAAAAATTCATAGGAATAATTCCTCTTCTAAGTTGAACGTCATTGACCGATAGTAATATCCTATGTTGATATGCAGTATCCAGGGTTTACAATTCACAAGGAGTGTATATCCTATTTCTTTCATCTGATTCATAAGAACAGAGGTGATTACAATTGAAATGACATTGATTCACTGTAAATTTGAGAAGGATGGCATTCACTTAATGTAATTAATAAGCAGAAATTTCAAATCTTTATTCAATTAGTTGATCTTTGTGATCAGGAAATAAAACTACAGATATATGATTGACGATAGGACGTAGGATAAGGGCAGTACAGTGGCTCAGTGGTTCGCACTTCTGCCTCACAGCACCAGGGACTCGGGTTTGATTCCAGCCTTGGGCGACTGTCTGTCTGTGTGGAGTCTCCCCGTGACTGCATGCATTTCCTCCGGGTGCTCCGGTTTTCCTCCCACAGTCTGAAAATGAATTGGACTGGTCAGGTGAATTGGCCATTCTAAATTGCCCATAGTGTTAGGTGCATTAGTCAGAGGGAAATGGGTCTGCGTGGGTTACTCTTTGGAAGGTCGGTGTGGACTTGTTGGGCCGAAGGGTCTGTTTCCACACAGTAGGGTGGATGTAGGCCAGTTGGCTCTTGCGTTTGCTGATCTGACAATCCTCAACACCACTTTCCTGCTTTTGCCCCTGCTCCATGATTCCCCTACTGATTACAAATCTGTCTACCTCAGCCTCGAATATACTTAATAAGCCAACCTTAACAACAGTAAAGGTTGTTTCATTTCAAATGCTGCAGGTTCACTATCTTGTGAGAGAAAGTATTCCACGTCACCTCTGTCTTAAATGACCAACTCCATACTCTGCATTAGTGCCCTCTGGTCCAAGACACTCTCACAAGGTAAAACAACCTCTCCAAATCTATCCTATTAATCCTTGTAAGAATCTGACATGTTTCAATATGGTCTCCCCTTATTCTTCTAAAATTCCAAGTGAACAAACCCAATATACTTAACTCGTCCTCATAAGAAAATGCCTCCATAACTGGTAAACCATCTGTGGACTGTCTGCAATGCCTACATATCTTTCCTCAGATGAGAGGCCGAAAAATGTTTACAGTATTCCAGGTGTTGTCTGACTAATGCTTTGCATAGTTGTATTTCCTATTTTTATAATCCATTCCGGTTGAATCAAAGGCCAACAGTCCATTTACTTCCCTTTCACCTGCTGGGCTTGGAAGCTCATCTTTTTGAATTGAATTGAATTGAATTGAATTTATTGTCACGTGTGCCGAGGCACAGTGAAAAGCTTTGTCTTGTGAGCAATACAGACAGATCACAGAGTTAAGTTGTATAGAGAAGTAAATAATAGGTAAACAGCGGCAAAAACAAAAACACAGGTACAGGCGAATGTTAAGTGTTTGTGAATCCATTCAGTATTAGATTACATTACAGTGTGGAAACAGGCCCTTCAGCCCAACAAGTCCATAACGACCCGCCGAAGCGCAACCCACCCATACCCCTACATTTACCCCTTACCTAACATTTAGCATGGCCAATTCACCTGACCTGCACATCTTTGGACTGTGGGAGGTAAGACACGGGGAGAACGTGCAAACTCCACACAGTCAGTCGCCTGAGGCGGGAATTGAACCCTGGTCTCCAGCGCTGTGAGGCAGCAGTGCTAACCACTGTGCCACCGTGCCGCCCACGTATTCTAACAACAGTAGGGTAGAAACTGTTTCGAAACCGGCTGGTGTGTGTGTTCAGGCTTCTGTACCTTCTCCCCGATGGTAGAGATGGTAGAAAAATATTGCCAGGGTGGGATGGATCTTTGAGAATGCTGGCGGCCTTTCCTTGACAGCGGGCCTGGTGGATGGATTCTATAAATGGGAGGTGGGCCTTTGTGTATGTCCGTGCCGAGTTCACCACTCTTTGTAACCGTCTCCAATCCTGAATGGTACATTTGCCATACCAGGTAACGATACGTCCAGACAGAATGCTCTTGATGATGCACCTATAAAGGTTGTCAAGGGTATTCCCCGTCATGCCAAATTTCCTCAGCTGCCTGAGGAAGAAGAGACATTGTTGGGCCTTTGTAACCAGTGCGTCCACATGAAGAGTCCAAGAAAGCTTGTTGTGGATGACCACTCCCAGGAGCTTGACACTCTCCACTCGTTCCACCTCTGTGCTGTTAATGTGTGTGTGGGGTGGGGAAAAGGGGGGAGATGGCATGAATAACATCCCGGCGAAAGTCAGTAATGAGTTCCTTGGTTTTTGCTGCATTGACAGCTAGGTTGTTCTCAGTGCACCATTTTTCCAGATCTTCCACCTCCCATCTGTAGTCTGTTTCGTCTCCATCTGAGATTCGACTGACTATGGTGGTGTCATCAGCAAACATGTAATTGGCATTAATCTGGTATTTAGCGATGCAGTCATGGGTCTACAATGAGTACAGTAGGAAGCTGAGTACGCACCCCTGGGGGCTCCAGTGTTGAGTGTTAGTGAGGATGAAATATTGTCCCCAATCTTCAACCCCTCCAATCTTTTTTTGTGAGTCATGTACAAGAAGTCCCAAGTCTCTCTATACTGCAGCATTCTGCGATCTTTCCTCTTTTATGTAATTAGCTCTTCTTCCTGCTGTGGTGCATAATCTCACATTCTACTACACTGTGTTCTATCCGCCAAGTTTTGTGCCCAATCACATGACCTGTCTATCTCCCTCAGAGGAGTCTCTGAGCTATCCTCACTACTTGCCTTCCATCTATTTTTGTGTCATCTGCAAACTTGGAGATAGTGCACTCATTTCCATCATCAAGTCATTAATATACATAATGAATAATTGTGGCTCTTGCATTGATCACTGTGGCATTCCATTAGTTATAGGTCACAATCCTGAAAATGCCCCTTTCTGAGGAACTCTCTGTGCCAACTGTATTTGTTAGCTAGTTCTTCATCCATGTTAATATACTATCCCAGCACCATGGGCTCTTGTCTTATTATGCAGATTTGTGCCCATTATCTTTGGAAAGACCTTCTAGAAATCGAAATATATTACATCTACTGGTTCCCTTTTATCCATCCTGTTTTCTTTATCCCCTCTAGTAACTGTAATAAGTTTAGTAGACATGATTTGCCCTTCATCAAACCTTGCTGACTCTGATATCAATATGTATTTCTAGGTGCTCTATTATTGCAGCCTCTAGAATAGATTCTAATATTTCCCAATGATAAATATTACACCAACTGACCAATAGTTAACTGTTTCTTTTTTTGTCTCCTTCACTTCTGAAAAAGAGGTGATATATTAGCACATTTCCAATTCCCTGATTGAATATTTAGCCAGCAATATGACAGAGCAGCATTAGTAAGAAAATCAGAGACCCACCAGAGTGTTGAGACATGCACCAAACAGAATGACTTTCGGGTCAAATAGTCAGTGAAATTAAGTGAGAAATTTTTCCAGTGTTAATCAGACTTCTGCTTGCCTCTTTCATTAACCATTACATGGGCTCTTCTTTAGATAAGCGAGCTTGGATCAGTTTTTTTTTTAGCTCTGCACTGGAAATGTTAGTTTCAATTACCATTCCACCACTTGAGTTGACATTGTCATGATGAGGTGTTAATTCACAGTTTCATCTGAATATTGTTGACATGTCTACAGTACATTTTGAAGGAGATTATTCCCCCAGTCAGTAGGGCCGAAATAGATTAATATATCATTTGTTTCATTGCTATTGTTAGCCCCGAGGCTTAACACTTGTGATTTTTTTGAGATGTTTCTGTGATGAGGTTCTCTACAGATGAAATTATTAAAAATTGATGTGCATGATTATTTGGCGTAGGAGTCATGATTCACGACCTGCCAGCAGAGATTGCAGGAGATAAAATTGTCTAGCGAATTTGCTGCTGTCACCTCATTTCCATGCTTCCCTGCTCACTCAATCCATCAGCCTCCTGTTCTTAAAGGCAGTCTGTCCTTCTTAAAGGGAAGTCGCACTGAACTACTGGAAGTTGCTGCTGAGTACTATTACTTCTGTTATGGAGCAGGCCAAACCACCTCAAAGCATTTTAAGAAATTAGCCTAGATCCTAACTTTGCTCATTGTTTTAAGCAGGTGTAATGTAGATATTCCAGGAGGGATACAGCTGGTCAAGCCACTTAGTTTAAAACAAAACAGAATTTATTTACAAGATTATCGAATGAAACACAAACAAAAGAGAAAACAGAATACTGAATAACTTAACCTATCCAAAAACCCAACAAATCATCCCAACTTAATAATGCTGTTCCAAATATTTGAAACAATCCCCATAAACACCCCTTGGCACAAAAGGTAAAATCAAACCTAAGATCTTACAGGAGAGATATCAGAGAAAGTACCAGCTTCTGGACCTGCTTCTTTGCGTCCAGCAGCTTTTACAACTGTCTGACTGCTTTCAGTGAACAGCCAAGCTGCCAAAAACCAAATCAAACCAGAGAAAAGTTGAGCTGGGAGAACTGGCCACTCTCCTTTCATTGTACAAGTTTTTTAACTTGAAAGCCTTATGCCTGAGGCAGTATCTGTTAGCTATAACCAAATGGGCCCTAAAACCCATCGAAACCCAGACTTTTCAGAGAATGTGTCTTTTACGACCTCTCTGAAAAAAAAATCCAAGGACAACATAACCTTGTTAACAGAGCAGCATCATCACACTGCATTTCTAATTGGTAAAAATAGGAGACAAGAGGGAGGGCTCCCAGTGGAATATGAGAGGCCTTGGAGACAGTGGGCTACAGGAAAAGGTAGTTTTGCAAGGGGGCACTAGAAGTTGTTAAAGGCCACTCTGGGATGAGATTGAGAGCAGCTGGTCAGGGAATTCAACTCTAGGCCTGAGGATCTTGCAGCAGTTCAGCAGCCATCTGATCAGCTTACATGGGTGAATACACTTTCACATGACTTTCCCTACTCACTGCCCCACTCCCCTCTCATACTATTCAATGTATCCCACTGCCATTACTCACCTTTCAGCAGTCAATCATCATGGCTAGACACTCTAACATAGCCTCCTCCATGTACCAGTGCTGCCAAGTATCACAACCACCTCTCACTGTGACCACACACCTCCAGCTATTCACATCATCCCCACCCCACCCAAATACACCCTGACATTGTTCCTTCTCTCTTGCAGGGCAAGAGGACAAAGCACACAGTTGAAAGAAGCAGAGCTCTTCATTCCTCCAGAGCTTACCTTCTGTCTATCTTTTCTCAGTTCACTCCACCATTTGGGAGTTGAGAGGCAGCTGTCTGCCCGGTGGGAATGGGGAAATTGAGGGGATGAAGGAGGCTACAGGGAGGATTGGGGATGGGAGGGAGGGAGGTCAGGTGGCAAGAAGGCCTGAGGGAGACTGGAGGACTCAAACATGGTAGGGGTCAATGGGGAGGTAGGGATTACAAAGACAGGGGAGATCAGATGGACTGGGAGTGGGATGTAGATAGTGGAGAAAAGGATGCAAATGCAGTGGGGAAGGCTACAAATCATTGAAAATATCCCAGTGGTGGCGGTTGGATGGAGGCATGGGCTTTGGACCACCAAATAAAGCAATCAGACCTGGGCAACCTCTCTAAGGAACTTTGCCAAAACTAGAAGGCAATGGTTTAGGGTGAGATGGGAAAGATATAAAAGGGACCTAAGGGGCAACATTTTCATGCAAAGGGAGGTGCATGTATGGAATGAGCTGCCAGAGGACGTAGTGGAGGCTGATACAATTACGACATTTAGAAAGCATCTAGATGGGTATTTGAATCGGAAGGGCTCAGAGGGATATGTGCCAAGTGCTGGAAAATGGGATTCGATCTGATTGGGATGTCTGGTCAGCGCGGACAAGTTGGACCATAGGGCCTGTTTCCGTGCGGTATAACTCTATGACTGTAACGTGTGAGAAATAATGTGAGTGTGTTCAGCAAATAGCAACAAGACCTAAATAGTGCCAAATTTCTATTGAGCAACTTACATCACTGAAGGAATAACAGCCAAGGAAGAATGACAGCCTTGAGTGACTTTTGCTGTACTTTTCCAGAACACCGAGCACAGGAGTATTAGGGAACATTGCATTATAAAATTGCGAAACAGAAAAGTGACTGGGATTTTTTTTTAAGTGATATGTTTGCTGTGGAAACAAAGTCCCATCAGTAGGTTAGAATGCTGAACATTGAGCATTACTGACTGGCTGAGTGACAGCAGATTATGGGGAGTTCAACTGCAGCAGCTGTAAATAGTCAGCACTGTTTGAAATTGTTCAATGATTAATATTGATTCAATGATTCCACAAACTAAATAAACACTGACACAAAAGGCTCTGAACTTTTTTTTTAGTGGTTTCCCTGTGAAAAGGAATGATTGTGAGCCTTAGACTAATTCGAGCAGGCATAAATGCTTTCATAACATTCAATCTGAAAAAGTTCCCATGATTTAAAGGCAGAGACAGGCACTAAATCAAAATGCTCAGAAGCAGCAACACTGCTTTTGGGCTGAACGGTTTCCTGCTGCCCTGTCACAATTCTGTGATTCGGTGATTAAGAGGTGTATGATCGTCTGCACTATCTGTGGTTTATTATCCCAGGCAGGTAAGTCAGCACAGGGGGACAACACACTGCTAATAGAACCCACCTGAGTGTGTATAGGGTAAAAACAAAATAAAAACTACGATGAATAAATTTAAGTAAGGAGACTACTGTCGTTCTGAAAGTTTAAAACAAACACCTTACATTGCTCCCCAGCCAAAAGTATCTCCCTCCTTATTGACCCTGTTATTTTCCCTTCTCGTTATAGATGTTAGGGCTGCCTATGGTTCTTAGCTAACAGAAAATGGCTGCCCGCGGATCTTAGTTGACATGAAAATGGCTAAAGACTATTGCTAGGTGAAGCAATAATTTACACAGGCAGAACCGTGGCCTTTGCACTCATAGCACTCACATAGGATATAAAGTGCCTTCTAAGAATGATACAACAGGATCTCATTAAGGAGAAGTAAGAATGTAGCCACTGCTTACATAGAGACAGTTTTGATAAGGGACATACTTGAGAAAAACAGATAATTCAATGGTCGCTATTTAATTCAAGATAGAACAGGAAATGCCTGACTCACATTAGTTAATCTTAGAGTCCCTACAATGTGGAAGCAGGCCATTTAGCCCATTGAATCCAAAAGAAGACCTATAACTGTCCAGCAACTGATGGCACAGTCATATGACCTAATTGAAAGTGTATGCAATCAGTTTGCAATTAGTTTGTCAGTGCTTAAAAACAACTGGATAAAAGTTTATGTTTCTCCTTTGATCAGGACAGAAACTTATAGAGTCATAGAGTCATAGAGATGTACAACATAGAAACAGACCCTTTGGTTCTTTTCTTCTCACTGGAGTAACATCAAGATAATCTTTGATACTGGAAGTGAACTCTGGATGTTGAGTGATTTATTTAGTCATTCTGACCCACATAGAAGCAGTAGACACAGAAAGTAAAATCAACTAGACGTAAGTGTGGACTGTAAATGCTGGAGATCAGAGTCAAGATTAGAGTGGTGCTGGAAAAGCACAGCAGGTCAGGCAGCATCTGAGGAGAAGGAAAATCAATGTTTCGGGCAGGAGCCCTCCATCAGGAATTCCTGATGAAGGGCTCCTGCCCAAAACGTCAATTTTCCTAATCCGCAGATGCTGTCTGACCTGCTGTGCTTTTCCAGCACCAATCTAACCTTGACTCAGAAGGTAAAATGTTGATACCAGAATTAAGAAATCATAACCATCAGGGAGGATTAAGCAGACTGGAGTTCAAAAAGAAGGCTGGAGGGGTTGGTGACCCAAGAATAGAATATAAGATCGTTATCATGAAATGGGTTCAATAGGTTAGATTGTCGAGGGACAACATGTCCAGCTGTGGGAAAGTGCATAATTGAGTAGATTAATTAGTATGATAGTCACTAATAAATCCAAGAGGGAATTCAGGAGAAATCTCTATCAAGGGAAAGAAGTTAAAATGCGGAATTTGCCACCACAAGGAGCAGTTGATCAATTTACAGATCCATTGGAGATAAAGCTATGGAGGAGCACATGAATAGCTCGATGAAGCAGAGGTAAAAGGGACGTTCATGTCAAAAATTAATATTGGCATCTATATATTGGCCTGTTGTTGTGTTGTAAAGCCAGATATTACATCATCCCTGCATCATTAGTGAATTGTTGTTGAAGTACATTCAATATTGATAAACCAGAAAATAAAGGCAACCAATTTATACTCAGGTGAGTACCACAAATGGCAATGAGCTGAACAACTTGTTAATTTTTAAGCAATTAAAAAAAATGTCTGTTGCTATAAGTTCAATTCAGTTTTCCAGTTGGTCCATTAAACATTATTATTTGGCAGAAAGCATGCTATCATGTTAATTCCTATGAAGGCTGACCCTGTGCCCTGTGACCTTGGATGTTGTCCCTAGTGGCTGTCCCTAAGTGCATGTATATGAAGCATAAGAAGGAGGAGGTGGACTTACATGAATGCTAGGAGAGACCACTGCTTGAGGTGTATTGATTAAGGCTGGTAATTGTAAAATCAAGCAACAACAGTGGTATCAAAACATCCCGTAGATCACAGAGGTTTGAGGTTGTATTGACAGGTCAAATTGAGTTAACTTGTAGTTAAAATGGGCCCCATAAACATGATTTAAACTAAAGATATTCAATTAGGAATGATGGTGAATTAACAAAGTAATAGAAGATGACGCTTTCAAGGTTCTCAGAGTGAGAAAGATATTAATTTTAAAATAGTCTTTTTTTAAAAAATAGATACGGTAGGAATAAGCATTTTGGATGGTTAGAAAACAGTGACTTTGAGAAAGGGATGATGCCCATGAACTTCCATTCAGGGCAGGCTTGTGGTCTGCAGTTAGGTAGGGAAGAGATGAATAATCCAGCCTTGGGTGTTATGGAGGAGACGTCCTTAATGGACTAGGCATTGAGAACATTATAGTTGATCAGGACAAGAAGGGGAGAGTTTGAGTCATTGGTCTGGAAAATAAATGTTAACAACTGACAGGGATAGCTTCAACAAACAAGATGAAAAAATAAATCCATGAAACTCTCACAATGGCATTGACAAAAAAAGTAAAGGCATTCATGTAATCTTGTTCTGTATTATTAGCAGAGCTAAACTTTAGTCATCCTCCTATTTTACAGGTTGTTAGAGAATGGAAGACCCTGAAAAAAATCCTCGAAACATTACTTAGAACATT
Organism: Chiloscyllium plagiosum; assembly: GCF_004010195.1. NCBI lineage: Eukaryota > Metazoa > Chordata > Chondrichthyes > Orectolobiformes > Hemiscylliidae > Chiloscyllium > Chiloscyllium plagiosum. The sequence goes on along the minus strand of NC_057727.1, from coordinate 57,090,070 downwards.
ATTGCAATTGCAAGATTTTTTCTCAATAGTTTAGGATAAATCAGCCATTAAGTATTTATCAATTATTAATCCCTTAAGAATATAAAGACTTCAAAGGGAACCAAATATTGAATAAAGAAGGCAAAAAGAGAATGTTTCTTAAGTAAGCCATGTGCAGAAGCATTCAGCCTATGACATTCACCCAACAGCAGTCCAATAAACCTACACAGCGGATGTAAATGTTATAAGATATACCCATCCAGTTATGTCAGACTCTTGTGTAAATTTGCTTTATAAGCCACTGCTGTCTTGTCAATAAGTTTCAGAATAAGCCTTCCTTTGTGATTCATTGGTCATTTGATGTGAGGTTATAACATGTTTTTGGTCAGCAGGGGGGGCTCCCACTTCACAGCTACTGCAGGGGATGACCAGACATAATATTTGGGTGGTAGCATTTGAATCATATCTAAGAGCTAATTAAACATGAACAGTCTGTTGTTGTGGGAAATGTGTACATGTTATAAGTAAATGCGCAATATACTTTTGCCAGAAGTTGCAAATGTGTGATGAAAGGGAAGATCACTACAGAAATTGCCAGATAAACATATGCACTTCATAGACAAATTTTAAATTTAAAAATACAATATGAAGCTACCTAATACAATGTAGACAAAATAAGCTTTCTCTTTGTGTTTCAGAATCAAGTATTACTTTACCACATCTCAATGAAATGCTTTGGATTATTTAATAATCTGTTACAGTGATGATAATAAAGAAGTAAGTGTTGGTTAAGCCATTGAATCACATTTTCTGTTCCTCATTGTGATACTGGAATCTGCTAGCCTGAGAGGACAGACTGAGTCCCAGATTTTCATCAAAGAGGGGGATATTGAGAGGTGGGCATATTTCCCACCTCATGATCATGTTCCAATTCTGGAGATCTTGCCCATCCTATTTTGATACTGCGAGTTGGCCACAGGCTGGAGATGGGCCCTCTACTTCCACATACAGGCCGAAGGTGACAACAGAAACAGATACACAGCAAGGTCTTCAGGTTAGAGGTCATGCCTCGATTTACTGAGACATCAAATAGGTATATTCAGAGCTGTTAGGTGTTTTAACTCTCAGCCCTCATATTCCATCAACCCACCATCTATCCCATTAGCCCCTTTATACATCCCAAGTCCTCTCAAATCTTCCATGGTTCATCCATGCTACTCCATGAATTAGTTTGAATGGATGGATAGGCATATGTTCATAGCTCATAGTTCATAGCTCCTTCAAAGTAGAGTCGCAGGTAGATAGGATAGTGAAGAAGGTGTGAAGAAGAATACTTTCCTTTATTGGTCAGAATATTGAGTCCAGGAGTTGGGAGGTCATGTTGCGGCTATACAGGACATTGCTTAGGCCACTTTTAGAATATTGCATGCAACTCTGGTCTCCTTCTTATTGGAAGGATGTTGTGAAACTTGAAAGGGTTCAGAAAATATTTACAAGGATGTTACCAGGGTTGGAGGATTTGAGCTACAGGGAGAGGATGAGTAGGCTGGGGCTGTTTTCCCTGGAGCATCGGAGGCTGAGAGGTGACCATATCAAGATTTATAAACTCATGAAGAGCATGGACAGGGTAAATAGACAAGGTCTTTTCTGTGGGGTGGGGGAGTCCAGAACTAGAGGGCATAGGTTTATGGGGAGAGGGGAAAGATATAAAAGAGACCCAGAGGAAGTGGTGGAGGCTCATACAATTGCAACATTTAAGAGGATGGGTATATGAATAGGAAGGGTTTGGAGGGATATGGACTGGGTACTGGCAGCTTGGACTAGATTGGGTTGAAATATCTGGTCGGCATGGATGAGTTGGACTGAAGGGTCTGTTTCCGTGCTGTACATCTCTATGACTCTATGACTCTGAAGTCTGGACGTTGGTCTGCTCTCCTTGGTGTTACAAGCAGCTTATCTCTAACTTGTTCAAGCAAATCCTAAATCCCACCCTGCTGGTTCATCCGAGCTGTGGTATGTAAACTCTTTACCTCAATGTGTTGATTGGGTTGGACATCTTAATTTGCTCTCTATGGATGTCTTTCTGGTGTACAAGACATGTAGACATTACTGTTCATTCAGCATTGTCTTTGTCACTGTGATAAAAATTCTGCTGTGAATGACAAAGGATTGAAACATTCTTCAGCAAGTATAGAAGTAGGAAACATTTCCAACAGTCATGCAAAATCTCAGGCTTTCTTCCTGATGACAGTATGAAACACCCACAAACAGAGCTGCATCAAGACATCATTTCAATGAACTACATCACACTGCAGCACCCAAAAAAGCAGAAGAAAAATATCCATAAAACATTTTCAAGAAAAATAGCACCCAGTAGACACAATCTGCTGATTCCTCAGAAACAAACCCAAACACGCAGACACAACGCAACCAAAATCTAGAACCATGTTACCTTACATCGAAGACATATCAGAAATGACTTCCAGACTACTCAGACCCCTTGGCATCATGGTAGCTCACAAACCTACCAATGCCCTTAAACAGCGATGAATGAACCTAAAGGATCCATTAGATACCACCAGCAAAACTAATGTCATTTACAAGATACCATGCAAGAACGTAGAATACACTACAATACAAACTAGCAGGAAACTTGCCACCAGTCTACATGAACACCAACTGGCCACCAAAAGACACGACCCACTCTCACTAGTTTCCATGCATACAGACAAAGAAGGACACCACTTTGACTGGGACAATGTACACATCCTGGGACAGGCGAAACAAAGACACGCACAGGAATTCTTAGAGTCATGGCATTCTAACCAGAACTCCATCGATAAACACTGATTTAGATCCTATCTACCTTCCCTTGACAAAAAGAACTGGAAATGACATCACCCACCTTAAGAAACCAAGACCCATAAACAGAGAGGCGGGACATACCACCAGCGCTTCACCAGAGACTCTCACTGATGATGTTACCCAGTATGTTAACCAAACATCTGAAAACTCCGAGCTAACTTATCATCAACCTAAGCTACAAATCTTCTCAAAAATCGCTGGTATGAAACAATGATTTACTAGTACAGTGACAATCCCATTGGACTCTTTTTTTTTCTGTCGGATCTCCAAGGCCAGAGGCTCCTCAACTTGTTGGTTGACAATGATGTGTCTCTGAACCAGTTACTTGCAGAGAACTAATCAAAGTTCTCCTCTTACCACAGGGATTTTTCAGTCAAGGCATGCATGCACACTCAAAAGTGAGGAATGTCATTTTTAAGGGGAGGCAACAGCCTCGCAGTATTATCAGTGAACCGTTAATCCAGAGACTCAGGTAATGTTCTAGAGATCGGAGTTCGATTCCTGCCATGGCTGATGTTAGAATTTAAATTCAATAAAAGTCTGCAACTGAGGATCTAATAACGAAAGTGAGCCCATCTGGTTCACAAAAGCCCTTTAGGGAAGGAAACTACCATCCTTACATGATCTGGCCTACTCCTGGCCCACAGAAATTTGGTTGACTCTTAACTGCCCTCAGGGCAATAGCGATGAGCAATAAAAGCTGGCCTAGCCAGTGATGCTCTCATCGAGGGACTGAATTCTGTTTTTTAAAATGCATATTTCAATCTCTTCTGTATTGTTTGCGTTGCAGTGCTAGTTGTAGCATGACCTTCAACCTTAGGAGTTGAAGATTGGGCAGTGTAATCTTTAGATTACCAACATTATCAACATCTTGGGAGTTACTATTGACCACAAACTTGACTGGATTTCCCACATAAACACAATAGCTACAAAAGCATGTCAGAAGCTAGACATATACTACAGCAAGTAACTCACCTCCTGAACCCCCCAAAGGATGTCATAGAGTCATACAGCACGGAAACAGACCCTTTGGCTCAACTTGTCTATGCTGACTAGATTTCCCAAGCTGAATTTGTCCCATTTGCCTGCATTTGGACCACATTCCTCTAAACCTTTCCTATCCACATAACTGTCCAAAAGTTTTTTAAATGTAATTGCGCCAGCCTCTACCACTTCCTCTGGCAGCTCGTTCCATACATGCACCTGTGTGAAAATGTTACCCCTCAGTTCCCTTTTAAATCTGTCCCCTATTGTTTTGGACTCCTCTACCCATGGATAAAACCTTGACTATTCAATTTATCTATGGCCATTATGATTTCATAAACCATTATAAAGTCATCCCTCAGCTTTTTATGTTCCACGGGAAAAAAGTCTCAGCCTATCCAACCTCTCCCCTTAACTTAAACCCTCCTATCTTGATAACATCCTTGGAAATCCTTTTTGCACCCTTTCCAGTCTAACAACATCTTTCCTATAACGGGGCAACCAGAATTGTACACAGCACTCCAAATATGGCCTCATCAATGTCTTGTACAGCCATAATGTGACGTCCCATTCCTGTATCTAATGCTCTGATCGATGAAGGCAAGAATGCTAAATGCCCTGTCACCATTTTCAAGGAACCATGTGTCTGCATTCCAAGTCTCTCTGTTTGATAACCCTCCCATTCATAGTGCAAGTCCTGACAAAATGCAATACCTCACATTTACTTAAATTAACCTCCATCTGCCATTCCTTGGCCCTCTGGTCTGGTTGATCAATATCCCGTTGCACTCTTAGATAACCTTCTTCAATCTTCTTCATTGTCATCTGCAAACTTATTAACTATGTCCCCCTATATTCTCATCCAAATCATTTTATATAAGTGACGAACAACAGGGGACCCAGTATCAATCCACTCGGCACATTGCTGATGACAGGCCTCCAGTCTGAATAACAACTCTCTACCACCATCCACCTACTGTCAAACCAATTTTGCATCCAGTTAGTTAGGTCTCCCTGGATGCATGTGATCTAACCTTACTAACCAGTGTACCATGTAGAACCTTTGCAAAAACCATCTGCAAGGCACAGATCGGGAGTGTGATGGGAAGATTTAAAAAGGACTTTAGGGCCATTTTTTTTTCATGCAGAGGGTGTGATGTAAATATGGTGGTAGAGGCTGGTTCAATTACAACATTTAAAAGACATCTGGATGGGTATATGATTCAGAAGCGTTTTGAGGGATATGAGCCAAATGCTGGCAAATGGGACTAGATTAATTTAAGATTTCTAGTCGGAAAGGATAAGTTGGTCTGTGCTGTACAACCCTATGACTCTATAAGTGCTAGAGGTGGTGATACCAAGCTCCAATCTGAATGAACAATTTTAAAAATTGGGTATAATTCTGTTTTATTAATCCAGTGTATTCTGGGGACATGAGTTAAAACTGTTACTTCAAGACTACAATTAGATTTTTAAAAAATCTTTTCTGTCACTTTAAGCTACTTTTACTCCTGTTTGATAACCCTCCCTGTGTGACCTGGGAAGGGAAAGAGGAACTAAAACACAATGGGCTATAACACATAAATATTTCAAAATAAAATCAAATCTTTTGGCATAATATACTGACGTTTGCATGCTATTGGCAAAGAGAATTAGTTGGGAACTCAACTGCAGAATAAAAAGCCCCACTGAATTTTCTACATCTGCTGCATTGTACTGCTAAATAGGGATGTTAAGTGCATCTGCGTTATATGCACAGGTGTGTTTTCTGACTGAGGTTTATAGGCTCATCGATTTGAGATGAAAGTGGACGGAGGAGAAGAAACTGAGACAAGCTGTCTCCTATCACTGCTGTCAACAAGACTTCTCGTTCCCACATCAGTTATCAAGTTCCAATCAAGTTTCTCGTTTGACAGCCAGGCTATCCATAGACATTGATTGCCTGTCAGTTCGAGAACAGTTACCTGTTTCTCTGCCTTCTTCTGCCATTGTAGCTCTCCATCACATCAATGGAATTTGCTTCCCCGTCCTGTCACTCTGGTATTGACTGAGTTAACCTCTACATGTGTTTCTATTTGTTGAAAGAGGTAATTGAGCACAGAAGGCTTGGGCTGTTGTCCTTTTGATCTGATGCTCCTCCTTCGTGACTAAAATGATTGATCTTGAAAGACCGTCTCGGTACTGAATTACAGAATAACCTTCACATGGGCTCTGATGGCAGTCAGGCTTGTTTAATAGGACTGGACTTTGACACTTCAGCCTGGATGAACTAATGAACCTAAAGGATCCATTAGATACCAGCAGCAAAACTAATGTCATTTACAAGATACCATGCAAGAACTGTATATAAAAAAAATACATTGGACAAAATAGCAGAAAACTTGCCACCAGTTTATATGAACATTAACTGGCCACCAAAAGACAAGACCCACAATCACTAGTTTCAATACACATGGATGAAGAAGGACACCACTTGACTGGGACAACACACCCATCCTGGGACAGGCGAAACAAAGATACACACAAGAATTCTTAGAGGCATGTCCTTCTAACCAAGACTCCATTGATAAACATGTCGACTTAGACCCTACATGCCTTGCCTTGAAAAATAGAACCCGAAATGACATCACCCACCTTAAGAAACAAAGACCTATACCTATACACGAGAGAGGCAGGACATACCATCAGTGCTTCACCAGAGACTGTCACTGATGATGCTACCTGGTATAGTGACGAAACATCTGAAAACAAACCTTCCAGCTCAGCGAGCTAACTCACAGACTATCATCAACCTGCGCTACAGATTTTCTCAAAAATCGTTAATACTTATTTCAATAAGGTACATGCCCAAAGGTGGAGTTGGTGAGCCAAATGAGATTCACGATAGTCACACGCACATGCTGATGTCAGCTGTTACAAACCCTGAATTTTGATCACAAATGCAAATCTACCTCAGGCTTTTGCTTCCACCTGAATTGGTTGCTCCTTCTCTCAGTTAGACCCCTTTAGTCCCATTTAATACTCCTGGTTTAAAAAAAAGTTAAAAAAAGGGGCGGCACAGTGGTTAGCACTGCTGCCTCACAGCACCAGGGACCTGAGTTCGATTCCCGGCTTGGGGCGACTGTCTGTGTGGAGTTTGCACATTCTCCCTGGGTCTGCGTGGGTTTCCTCCAAGTGCTCCGATTTCCTCCCACAGTTAAAAGATGTGCAGGTCAGGTGAATCAGGTAAAAATAATGACTGCAGATGCTGGAAACCAGATTCTAGATTAGAGTGGTGCTGGAAAGGCACAGCAGTTCAGGCAGCATCCAAGGAGCAGGGGGTAAGATGAAGGTGATAGGTCAGAGAGGAAGGTGGAGTGGATAGGTGGAAAGGAACTTAGGCAGGTAGGGCAAATCATGGGGACAGTGCTGAGCTGGAAGCTTGGAACTGGGGTGAGGTGGGGGGAGGGGAAATGAGGAAACTGTTGAAGTTCACATTGATGTCCTGGGGTTGAAGTGTTCCGAGGCAGAAGACGAGGCGTTCTTCCTCCAGGTGTCGGGTGGTGAGGGAGGTTAGGTGAATTGGCCATACTAAATTGTCCATAGTGTTAGGTGTAGGGGAATGGGTGTGGATGGGTTGCTCTTTGGAGGGTCAGTGTGGACTTGTTGGGCTGAAGGCCCTGTTTCCACACCGTAGAGAATCTAACCTTAACTATTTACTTGCTGACCGCTGCTGCAGCTGGAAATCTTTCCACATACTTTACCAGCAAACTGCTTGGAGACTCTGGGGAGCCAGTGTTGCAATAGTAATATCACTGGACTAATAATCTAGAATGAGTACTGAAAGAACTGCGGAAGCTGGGAATCAGACACCAAACCAGAAATTGCTGCGAATGCTCAGCAGATCTGGCAACATCTATGGAGTTTATGTTTCAGGTCCAGAGACCCTTCCTCAAAATTCAATCTAGCAGTAATCTAGAACCCTAGGTTAATACTCTCCGGACATGGGTTTGAATCTCAACATGACAGATGGTGAAATTTGAGTTCAGTAAAATATAACTCAGGTGGTTCACTTTGTCCTTCAGGGAAGGAAATCTACTGGCCTTACCTTGTAGGGCCTACATGTGACTCCACACCCACAGCAAAGTGGTCAACTTTTGTCTGGTCTCTGAAATGGCCTTAGTCAGCCACTCATTTCCAGGGCAACTAGGGATGGGTAACAAATGCTAGCCTTGCCATCAACACCCATGCCCCATGAAAGAATGAAAAATCGTTGTCGACAATTCAAACGGGTGTGTGAGGCCCAAAATCAGGTGTGCCTTTTACTTTACTATTCAGCTGTTGGGTTGGCTCCCAAAAGCAGGCATGCTCCACTCTGAATTGAAAGGTCTCATCTTTCAGCCCTTGAACTAACTCCACAAAGTATCCTGTCACCAAACCACACTTTATTTACATGTGCACTGTACATGACACTGACCCAGCTAGCACACAGCCAGCTCTCAGAGTGAATAGAACCCCTGACATTCTTTTTTTTTGGG
>NC_057727.1:57078981-57081225 GCF_004010195.1 Chiloscyllium plagiosum | reverse complement strand
CCGGTTCCCTCTCCGGGGCCCGGAGACACAGTCGCCGCAGGAGGTGGTCCAGCGGTGGTTCCCCCAGGTTAGTGCCAGGGCGTGGCTGGGTTGGGCAGGGCTCGGGCTCAGGGGCCCCCGGGTCGGGCGTTAAAGCCCGAGGGGTTTCTCCATCGGGGTGGGGAGTGGGTGTGGGGTCAGTGGGTTTAGGGTCAGGTACGGGTTCGGGGGTTTGAGGGTCAGGGTTCCCGCGCCGGGGCGACGCTGGCACGGCCGCAGAGGCATTGTCGTGCCGGGGCAGGGCAGGTCGTGGGCTAGGTGTCGGGGAAGGGGATAGGGTGGTCTCCCCGTGGGCAGGCTTAACACGCCGCGTCTTTTTCTGAGCCTTCTGTCCGGCCGGACGCTCACCCCCCTCCCTGCCAGAGGCTGAAGTGTTGGAAGCCTCTGGCTTCGGTGCCGGGGCTGGAGGTATTGGCTTCGGGGGAGGGGGAGTGTGTGCAGCGGCACCACCATCAGCCATCGGGGCGGGCTGGGCATCCTTCTGGGTGGGGCAGTTTTTCCTTATGTGCCCCACCTCGCAGCACTGGTGGGACCGCACACCGTCCGCCGTCCAGAAGGCGCGGTAGGCCACGCCCTCATGGAGGACGGTAAAATTACCCTCGGTGACCTCCTCCCAGGCCAGGCAAATAAATACCTGGCGCCGGAAGGAGTAGATATGTCGGAGGGCAGGGTCCTTCAGACCGAGCAGGAGCGGCTGGACCTCTGACCGGATTTCCCCCAGGGTGGTGAGGTGGGGGAGAAGGAGCTCGCTGGCAATGAAGGGCGGGACATTGGAGATCACGACTCTCTGGGCTGTAACCTCCAAAGGGTCGACGGGCAAATGTGTCCCGCCCACAGCGAGCCCCCTCTCCACGGCCAGGTGGACCGCCTGCTCGGTCTTTAGGAAAAAGATGGCCTTCCCGTACATGCGGGCCGCAGCGACGATGGCCAGTGGGCCGACCACACTAGCCATGGCCTTGCTGCAGGCCTTGATGGTCACGTTGGGGTGGGGATAGGCCTTTACCCCCAGGCGTTTGGTGAGGTGCCTGAAGGGGGTTGACATCGCAGCCGGGGTTGGGACAGCCGAGCCCAAGGCAGCGGCTACCCCGGCGTAGGTATGGCTGGGCCGGGCTCGCCATACTCTGCTGCTGGACGTTGGCAGGCCCCAGGCAGTAGCGGCAGAGGTGGGCCTCCGGCAGCAGCAGTGGTGGTGGGGGTTGTAGGAAAGGCCAAGGCGAGTCCCAGGCAGCAGTGGAGGAGGCAGGCCTCAGGCGACAACAGCTGTAGAGGCAGGCCTCGGGCGAGTCCTAGGTTAGCCCTCAGTCACGGCGGTGGGGGCAGACCTGTTGGGGAGGGTCCCCAAGGCTAGTCAAGTCCCAGGCAGCCCCAAGGCGAGTCCCAGGCAGCGGTGGCGGAGGCAGGCCTCAGACGACAGCAGCAGCAGTGGAGGTCCCGCAAGGGGCCCCAAGGCAAGTCCCAGGCTGTAGCGAGGCAGGCCCCAAGCAGCAACAGCCAAGGCAGGTCCCGGCAGGGCCCCAGAGACCAGCAGTGGCGAGGCCTAGGCTGCAGCTCCAAAGGCAGGAGTCAGACCAAAAACGCTCCCGCCTCTTCTTTCTTCTTTCTTCGTACGTGCATAAGGCAGTAGCACAGGAGCAGTGCCCCTTAAGGAGGAGAGTCCCAGCACGTGAACACAGTCACTCACTCACTCACTCCCGCCGGCGCGCTGCTGGAGAGTCCCTCCCCTCCAAGGGCCTGGACCTGTTAATGGCCAGTTTGGCCAGGCCCAGGAGCAGACCCACGAGGAGGTCTTCAGACCTTCCCTCCCTCCTCCGTACCGGGTGGGGGTCCTTTTTTTTTTCTCTTTTTTCTTTTTTTTGGTGTGTGTAAGATCTTCTGTTTTTTTTTTAAATGAACACCTGTTTATTTTTTTTTATTTTTATAAATAATTTAACCCCCACACTACCACCTAAGTGCGGTAGTGCTTATTTTATCCCCGGCACCCATGGTGTGTATGTGAATCTCCTGTTTATTTTTTTTCTTTCTTTTTCTTTTTTTTTTATTTTAACCCCCACACTACCACCTAAGTGCGGTAGTGCTTATTTTATCCCCAGCACCCATGGTGTGTGTGTGCAGGTGTGAGACACAGTGAAAGACACAAAGTGCACCAATCTTTATTCAATTTCCACCACCAGGAAGATAGGAAAACACCCAGGTGGCCAGTGACAA
>NC_057727.1:57066925-57078721 GCF_004010195.1 Chiloscyllium plagiosum | reverse complement strand
TAAAATTTCGGAGGCAGCTCAGGTTGTGGGGCACAGGCTCACTCCATTTTATCCTTCACTCCATTTTATCTCTGTCAGGCAGGGCTCCCTGATTAGACCAGATTAACAGCCACAATTAGGGAACTCGTATTTTATGAGGTCCACCCAGCTGACCCTTTTACAATCACTGCAGTGATCTTTCCTGTTGTGGGGTTAGAGGTGAGGGTCTCGTGATATTATCACTAGACTAATAGTCTCGTGATAATGTTCTGAGAGACTTGGGTTCAACTTCAGATGGTGGAATTTGTATTCAATAAATATTGGAATGAAAATTCTGATGATGACCCTGAAGCCTCTGGCAATTGTTGGAAAAAACCCACCTGGTTCACTAATGTTCTTTACCTGGTCATGTGACTACAGGCCTGCAGCAATAAGTTTGACACTTAACTGTCCTCTGGGCAATAAATACTGGCCTAGCCAGTGAGGCTCACATGCCGTGAATCAATGAAACAAAAAGAACATTGATAGAGCAGGAATAAACCTCCCATCATAATTTCACTGGGAGATGAGCAGAAATGCTAAAGGAACAAGAGGATGTCTCGAAGAATTGTACTCCTTGGTGTCTAACTATCTACTTGCCTAACTGTTAGGAAGCCTGAAGTGAATTTTAATGTCAGGGATCTGCAATGTAGTTTCATATTCTTACATGTACGTTGAAAACAGGATTCGTAAGAGGCCACCTTCATAAAAAAATAATAGCCAGTAACTTAAGATGTTTGTGATGTATGAAAGAGAAATATTTAATGATTTCACTCAGTTATATTGACATTGGAACCTCCTGAAATAATACTAACAATGATTACTGTTGCGATAGCTTCCAGCGCAGCTTGCAATATCTGTCTGCCTATACTTACTAGAAACTTGCCTTTTGTGGGTCAATAAAGTGCCCTTATTTTATTCTTCTATTTCACTATTTTATCCAAATCTGGCATTGAGATGATCCTGGTCTAAGCAGAATCAAGATTTACCTTCCCCAAAGTGTACATTCTTAAAACTCCTCATTATCATCTCCATTTGAGATTAGACTGAATCTTTGCAATGTGGAGGTCAACTGTCTCTAAATAATTTAAGGGGCAAAGATTGTGAAGCATACTGATAATTACTCACCAATCCATACAAATATAGTCGCATTCAAACATGTATCTGGAGAAAGAAATCTGAAAACCTGAAGAAAAATGAACAGTACATGGCTCGATAATTGGGAAACTGTTGCTCACGCTTTGTGGTGTTTCTTTAATCTCATGACATATTGTGAAGGATCTGCTATAAGCAAATTGCTTGGCAGATGTCTCGGTTGTTATGAGAAGAGCTCTGTTTTCTGTTCATCCCAGGTAAAGAAAGGAATTTTGTTTTGCTTCTGTTTTATAATTATGTTTGATGCACGGTGTTCTAAATTGCATAGAATAATCCCACAAATCGATTTAAAAGATCAATAGCAGTGCCTTGTCCCAGAATGTGATGTGTAATCATTTGCACACAGCAGATTGTTTTGCAATAGCTTTTCACCAAGATCCTTGTTGACAAGCCCCAGTCACAGAAATTACCAAATTACCTTTTTCAGCAAAGGTAACAAATTTCAGTCCAATCACTTTGCCAAGAGAGTGGTATTAGCTATTTCTATATATTCCCATTTCTCAAATCTCTGTTGATCTTTTTTGTACTAGAAATAAGCACTCCTATACTAAAAGCATGCAGAGGAATTCAGTCCATTGACAACAGGCTGAATGGCCTCGTGCTATGCTGAGAACTTCAGTGAGTCTATTTGACGTGTAATTTCTAAGTGGAGATGATGCTAAGACCTCCAATGAAATCTGTTGATTTCTTTATAAATTTATGCACTGTGCGTTTTTTATGAAGGCCTCTTGATAATGTCCAGCCACATTCACTCCTGGGATTGTTTTTCAATCTTCTCCTCGCATTCCTTTCGGGGTCGTTGATCAAGTCATAGAACTGTGCTTGTAATATGATTGCCAAATCTCATCCAGACAGCTTTCAGATTTTCACTTTGTTTTGCAGTACTAAAGCCCAGTCCCTCTTACTGGTCCTACCATTGCCATGTTTTCTGCAAAGAGTGGCGATGCAAATCTGCTTCGAATTTCAGATGTTCTGTTGTCGTCACTTGACTTGAAGATGAAGTCTACTCGGAGTCATGAATTTTTTGTCATGCATTTTTGTGTGACTGAACAGGCCGACTCGTGACCTGCAGATGTTTGGATGTGTGAGGCAAGGCTTTCGATAAATTAGGGTATAAGATTTGCTTCTTCTTTCTTTACTGTCCGGCACCACTCTCCCTCATCATTGACACCTTTGGACAAGTTGTCAGTATTTTGAATGATTTTTAGCAAGGTCGTCCCAGTCACTCATGCCAATGCCACTACTTATCAAAGTTAAAAATCACACAGTTCAGGTCTATTTGGAAATACAAGCTTCAGGAACACTGCTCCTTCATCAGGTCGCTGGTAAGTCAGGATCACAGGACAACAGAATTTATAGTAAAAGATCAAAGTGTCATACAACTGATGCGATGTGATAACCTATTGAAAGGATGTTGTGAAACTTGAAAGGGTTCAGAAAAGATTTACAAAGATGTTGTTAAGTCTTCAATCACTTAGAATGGGAATCACTTATCAAGGGAAACTTGAGGGTGTAGTAACATTTCTTTGCCCTTTCTGTTCTATGTAGATCTGAAAGGGTCAACATTTGATTTATTGCAATATGTGCCCCTCACTTTGATGATATCATGAAGTCTTGTTGGTGGGAGAATACGATAGGTTGTCATGGGAGGCAGACCTAAGGCAAGTGTCCTCCCAGCAGTCCTTGCAGTAATGCAGAGCTGTTCTTACAAGTAACTATCTACTTCCAGGTTTCAGAGATGCAATAAACTACATCTCGTTTACTTGACAAGACTCTTCTCATTATATCAAAAGATTAAAGATTAGATCACTTCAGCTGCAAAAAAATGAGATCACGTAAATCCTGAAAATTCACTCACATAGCCCCCCTAAAGAAACATAACACTTAGAAATTGGAAGCTGGGTAGCATTCCTGGAACTTCTCTGGAACTCTGACCATTTGACCATTTCTCAAAATGTTAAAGATTTGAATACGAAAAATAGTAATAGATCTATATGATGGCATGGTGGCTCAGGGATTAGCACTGCTGCCTCACAGTGCCAGGGACCTGGGTTCAATTTCAGCCTCCGGTGACTTCTGCGTTGGAGTTTGCACAGTCTCCCCATGTCTGTATGGATATGCTCCTGTTTCCTCCCACAGTCCAAATTGTGCAGGTTAGGTGAATTGGCTATACTAAATTGCTGATAGTGTTCAGGGAAACGTAGGTTAGATGCATTAGTCATAAATGTAGAGTAATAAGGTAGGGAATGAGTCTGGGTGGTGTTACTCTTCAGAGGGTCAGTGTGGACTTGTTGGGCCAAATGGCCTGTTTCCACATTGTAGGGATTCTATGACAATTAAGGGAAATCTCTTGAAAATGCAATTGTTTGCCTTTTGTGATTAATTCTTCAGAAGTGGCAACAAAAATTGGAGATGTAGTAGACAGTGAAGAGGATTACCTCAGAGTACCACAAGGTCTTGATCAGATGGGCCAATGGGCTGAAAAGTGGCAGAAGGAGTTTAATTTAGATAAATGTGAGGTGCTGCATTTCGAAAAGCAAATCAGAGCAGGATTTATACACTTAATGGTAAGGCCCTGGGGGAATGTTGCTGAACAAAGAGACCTTGGAGTGCAGGTTCATTGTTACTTGAAAGTGGAGTTGCAGGTAGATAGGATAGTGATGAAGGCATTTGGTATGCTTTCCTTTTTTGGTCAGAGTATTGAGTACAGGAGTTGGGAGATCATGTTGCAGCCATACAGGACATTGGTTAGACCACTTTTAGAATACTGTGTGCAATTCTGGTCTTCCTTCTATTGGAAGGATGTTGTGAAACTTGAAAGGGTTCAGAAAAGATTTACAAAGATGTTGCCAGGGTTGGAGGATTTGAACTTCAGGGAGAGACTGATTAGGTTGGGGCTGTTTTCCCTGGAGCGTTGGAGGCTGAGGGTTGGGCTTTTAGATGTTTATAAAATCATGAGGGGCATGGATAGGACAAATAGACAAGGTCTTTTCCCTGGGTTGGGGGAGAGGAGAAAGATTTAAAAGTTTGCCCACAGCGGCACATTTTTCATGTGGAGGATGGTACATATATGGAATTAGCTGCCGAAGGAAGTGGTGGAAGCTGATACAATTACAACATTTAAAAGGCATCTTGATGGGTATATGAATAGAAAGGGTTTGGAGGGATATGGGTCAAGTACTGGCAAATGGGACTAGATTAGGTTGGGATATCTGGTCGGCATCGATGAGTTGGACTGAAGGGTCTCTTTCCGTGTTGTACATCTCTATGACTCTGTGTGCAAAACATTCCATGTTCTCCTGCTAAACCTTTTCTTTATAAAATAAATAGTCAACCCCTACCTAAATTTTTAAGATATTTTTAATATAATCACAGGACAGACTAGCCAGAACTTTCTGAAAATCTAAGACAGCTAGTCCATTAACACCTCCTTTAATTCCTGCAGATTTGGTGTACTACCTGTTGTGATTATAGGTAGATGTAATCATCCAGCTCAGACATATTATAATGCATCTCCAGAGCAGTTGGGACTTAAACCTGGACCTTCTGGCCCAGAGTTGGGTTGCTACCACACACTATACCACAAGAGCCTGAACATTATTGTAAATATAAACTTCCCTGAGGTGACCTGACTCTCATGGAAACCATGACACAATGGAATTGTAAATTACTGCCATAAAACAAAGAACTGCAGGCACTGAAGATTTGAGCGACAAAAACAGAATTTGCCAGAGAAACTCAGCAGGTCTGCCATTCTGGATAAAATGGCCCCAAGCTTCTAGTTGTCCGCCAGTGCAACCTTGTGTTCCCTGGCCAACTGCAGTGATCCTGCAAAGCTCAGCGCAAACTGCTAGAGTAGAATCTCATTTTCCACCTGGGGGCCCCGCAGCCTTCAGGACTCAATATCTAGTTCAATAATTTTGAGTCCTTTCCTTTCTCCATCTCCCAGCCCAGGCCCTATCATGACGTCCACTAGCTTCAGCGCAGCCAACTCATTTTCACCGACTCATGGTCCCCATTCCCAACATCTTCTCCTTTCCTGGCTTACTATCAACTATTCCTTTGTCTGTCTGACTGTCTATCTCTCTCTGGGCTCCATCTATACCTATTTATTCAGTCCTTTTCTCCCTGACGCCATGTTATCAGCATGTGCTTTCCTCGCTGCTAACTGAGGAACCATCACTGGAATCAAAACTCTGCTTTCTCTCCATAGATATTTCCAGACCTGGTGAGTTTCTCCAGCAATTTTTGTTTTTGTTGCAATATATATTGTCCAATACAGGTGCACATTCCTTTATCCGAAATGCTCGGAGCCAGCTGGTTTTCAGAATTCAGAATTTTTCGAATTTTAGAATAGGTGATAGTGTGATGGTGAATTTTTAAAAAATCTTACCTGTGAGTAAAATGGGCCCTGAAACAGAATTGAGGCCTGCCAGTGCTGGGCCACGCTCTATGTCGCATC
This sequence comes from Chiloscyllium plagiosum, assembly GCF_004010195.1. Classification (NCBI taxonomy): domain Eukaryota; kingdom Metazoa; phylum Chordata; class Chondrichthyes; order Orectolobiformes; family Hemiscylliidae; genus Chiloscyllium; species Chiloscyllium plagiosum. Next base: position 57,073,086 of record NC_057727.1, on the reverse strand, counting down.
TGAGTGACATGCATCGAGTGGGTGTCGACTTGGGTTAACTGTTTGCATACCAAGCAACCTTGTTAATGAGAAAAAAAAGCTTCACAGAAAAACCTTTGCATTTTGGAGCTTTTCAGATTTCAGGATTTCAGATAATGGGTTGTCTACCTGTGCCTAGGTAATAATGGAATTCCAATTAACCACCGCAACCATAAGCATCTCTTCATCTCCCAATGGCCATGTTGATAAGGGCATCGACAGACTTTGTTTTACTGGATTGCCCAGGAGAAATATAGCACTTATTGAATTGTTGAAATATACCATTTTGACTTCTGAGCTCAGTTGTTGTCTTAACATCATGCTAAGTACAGCTCCAGGCCTCAGCAGTTAGAAGACTTGCTCCCCCATGCCCTCCCATCTCTTTCTCGCTCTCAAAAGTCTTATTTTTGGAAAGAATTTTAGACTTTGCCTGTCAAACAGAGCTAACTTTCTGAGTACAAAGAAAATTGATAGAAACTTTGACTGTCATCCACCTGCATTCCAACTCCCAGGCAAAGAATGGACATAAAATCGCCAACTAACAGACTCCTAACTGGGCACTGACTCACTGGATTCTCAGTCATAGAAACTAATATTTTTTTGTGAAATTCATAAGTTGTAACTTTTCATTCCCCATGTCATTCTTTTGACCCTGCTTGCTTGTGAATGAATGAAATTGTGCAACAACTTCCAGTGTTTTGAATGTTTTGTTAAATAACGCCTACCCCTTTGATTTCATATTTAAATTACTTTGCTATTGATTTAAGTCTAAGTTTGGATCCTAAATATATGTCAAAAAAAAAACAGGGTTTGGAGACACTATTTGACCTACCTCGGTAAGGACATGAGTAAAAAGGGAAAGGAACAAATCAAGTAATAACTCACCATTTTAGGTTTAAGATGGGGAATAGCAGTCAGAATTTGCTTTCGCCCAGTTACCCCTTTCTTCATGTCATTAGTTTTGTCAATGATACAGTGCCTTTGCACAGATGCAGCCAACTCTCTTAGCAACTTATGCATGCAAATACCTGATCCAGGAACTGGCAATAGCAGATTGTCTTAATTTTGATGTCTAAACTTAGAAGCACAGAGACTTTGGCAATTCTCCATCTAATATGAAGCGTATAATGGACAAAGATTATTTCTGGGGCAGTCGTCCACAAATTTCTTCAAATATTTGAAGAAAGCCCCCTACTCTTGGCTAAGGTTCATTTCTGAAATGTGCTTTTTTCATTTGAGAAGTTGAGCTGTCCAGCCTAATATACTTCATATGCTCTGGAATTTGAGAGGTTCCTTCTGCCACACTGAGCAAAGGACAATCATTGTCATAGAGCATATTGGCCACTAGATACAATCTGCTCTCATTTCCATTATTAAACACTTGCTACTTTTATAAAACACAAGTTAGCCTTCAGAATATTAGAATGTGATCAAATACGTACTTAAATAAGACCACTCAGTCTATTATTTATTTTCTCTTAAACACCACATGTAGTTTAGTGCAATACCAATCTCACGTAGTCTCATGAATAAACTTTTCAAATAAATAAACTCATAGAGGAATTTTCTCTACCCTGCAATAAAAGTTCATAAAACTTAAGGATATCAGCCTAACACTGAGGAATTAGAACCAGGGCCCAAAGCCTTCAGATGGGCAGAGAGACTAAAGAAACTGGCTAGGTTCTCCTTCAAGAAGAAAAAGTTTAGGGGAAGATTCATAGAGTGATAGAGATGTACAGCATGGAAACAGACCCTTTGGTCCAACTCATCCATGCCGACCAGACAACCAAACCTAATCTAATCCAATTTGTCAGCACCCAGCCCATATCCCACCGAACCCTTCCTATTCATTTTCATATTAATATTTATGTTTGTATCATATTCATCCAGATGTATTTTAAATGTTGCAATTGTACCAGACTCCACCACTTCCTCTGGCAGCTCATGCCATACACGTACCACACTCTGTGTAAAAAGGTTGCCCCTTAGGTCTCTTTTATATCTTTCCCCTCTCATCCTAAACCTATGCCCTCTAGTTCTGGATTCCCCCACCCCAGGGAAAAGACTTTGTCTATTTATCCTATTTATGCCCCTCATGATTTTAAAGACCTCTATAAGGTCACCGCTCAGCTTCTGATGCTCCAGGGAAAACAGCCCCAGCCTGTTCAGCTTTTCCCTATATCTCAAAGCCTCCAACCCTAGCAACATCCTTGTAAATCTTTTCTGAAGCCTTTCAAGTTTCACAACATCCTTCCAATAGGAAGGAGACCAGAATTGCATGCAATATTCAAAAAGTGGCCTAACCAATGACCTATGCAGCCAAAGCATGACCTCACAACTCCTAAACTCAAGCTCTGACCAATAAAGGAAAGCATACCAAACACCTTCTTCACTATCCTATCCACCTGCAACTCCACTTTTAAGTAGTTTTGAAAGAGTAAGTAATAGGAATCCATTTCCTCTGGCAGAAGGTTCAATACACAGAGGACAAAACTTTAAGGTACTTATCAACAAAACAAAGAGGATAGATGAGGACAATATTTTTTACACAGAGAGTTGCTGGATGAGTTAAATAGTAATTTCTAAAAAAAGGAATTGGATGAGTGCTTGAGTGGCAAAATAAATGCGACCCTGGGAAAAATATAGAAGTGGGAAATCAGACAAGTTGGATAGTCAAAAAGCCAGCATCAGAGAGGTGGACTGAATGGGTCACCTTCTGTTTTATAAGTTTCTATTAATTGTACTCCATAGATAGTATCTGTTATGATGATATCAGTGGCACTAAATAAACATCTGCATCTTCCTGTGTAATGCTTTTAGATTTTTTCCCACACTCCTGATGCTTGACAGGTCGCCAATTCACATCGGGATACTCACTTTAGAAATTTTAGGAAGGCAGTATCTTTCTTTCTCAGAACTCTTCTTGTATTTATAGACCTGACTACACATCTATTGCCTCATTAATGTCAGAATGACAGTTCCTCGAGAGAGTCAGCATGGAGTCATAAAGGTATATAACATGGAACAGACCCTTCGGTCCAACCAGACCATGATGAACATACTCCCAAACTAAACTAGTCCCACCTGTTCCTGGCCCATATCCCTCCAAACCTTTCCTATTCATGTATCTATCCAAATCTCTTTTAAACATTGTAATTGTACCTGCATCCCAACACTTTCTCAGTTGTTTCACTCCACACTCGAACCACCCTCTGTGTGAAAAAGTTGCCTCTTATGTCTTTTTTAAATGTCTCTCCTCTCACCTTAAACTTGTGCTTTCCATCCAAGGGAAAGACAACTACCATTAACTCTATCTATACCTCTCATTATTTTATAAACTTTTACCAAGGTTGTCTCTCAACCTCCTACGCTCCAGTGGAAAAAGTTCCACCCTAACCAGCCTTTCCTTATAATTCAAACCTTCCATACCCAGCAACATCCTGATAACTCTCTTCTGAACCCTCTCCAGCTTGATAATATCCTTCCTGTAACTGTGAGACCAGAACTGGCCACAATATTCCAAAAGATGCTTCACCAATGTCATGTCCAATCTCAACATGACTTCCCAACTCCTATACTCAAAGGACTGAGCATTGAAGGCTAGCTTGCCAAATGTCTTTTTAACTACCCTGTCTCTATATGACAAAAACTTCAAAGAGTTTTGTACCTGCACCTCAAGTCCCACTGTTCAACAACACTACCCGAGGCCCTAACATTAATAGTATAACCCCTACCCTTATTTGTTGTACCAAAATGCAATGCATCACATTTATCTGGATTGAAAGCCCTTATACAGTATTTTCAAAGGTGTCTTGCAGGTAAAATTTGGACAAATGCAGTTAATAACAATAACCCTCTGTTGACAATATCACTCGTGATAAACTTATCCCATTAGGTGCCTAATAGATATCAATTAGATCTATAATCCATTAGAGACCTGACTTGTCAGGAGGTGTCAGGGACAACTTATTCCTGATCATTTCCAATATTTCTAAATTAAAGCACCTATTTTCTATTAAACAGTTCCCCTGCTCAACATACGAGCAAAGATGCCTTTTGCTTCGGCATCTTCCAACCAGCTACTGACAATAACTTACTATTATGTCTTTATACATCATTGACTACCATTTTGGTTTTCTTTTGTATGACTAAGAATTCATTTTCTTTGCCCTTTTACTATTCTTAAATAATTATGTTTAGCTTTTGGGGCTGCTATTGCTGTCTTTTGGAAAATGCGTGGAACAGGGAACAATGTGGATTATATAAAATAGTTCATTGGGCAAAATACACGAGCCAGTACTGGGATAGTTCCTATGCTGTAATCTTTGTGGTGTGTGGCTTGGTTGCAAGTTCTCTTGCTTTATGATTGAATGGTGGTGGGTTCAAATTCTACTTCAGAGCCTTGAGCACCAAATATAGTCTAATCATCCAAGTGTGCAAGTTGTGTTGCCAGAGGTGCTACCTTTCAGCTGAGAAATTAAATCAAAGCCCTTTTCTGCTTTTTTAGGATATAAAAGGTATCATCGTACTATTTTGTAAAAGAGGAGAGTTCTCTCAATTGCCCTGACAACAGACAAAAGAAACACAGTCTATCCAGACAGCGATGTTAGTGTAAGGCTGTTGTATACAATATGACTGTTACATTTCCTAAGTTTCAAGAAAGATTACACTTCAAAAGTACTGACATGGTGTCCTAAGGTTATGAAAGGCAAGCATGAAAGCAAAATATTGTGTGAAGGAAATCTGAAATAAAATTGTGAGAAAGCTAGAATTCCTCAACAAGTCAGGCAGCATCTGTGGATAGAATTGGAGCTAACTTCATCTTTGCTGCTCTCCACCCCATCAGACTTTTCCCTTTAACCCAAACAAATCCGATTACATTTCCATTTCAGTTCTGATGAAAGGTCAGCACGACATGATTCATTAATTTTATTTATCCCCACACACGCTGCCTGACCTGCTTGCTTTTTCCAGCATCTTTAGTTTTCATAATTCCTGCCACCTTTTAGGAGAGAAAAATACAACCCATTAGTTATCACTGTAATGACTATTAGTAACCTTACCATGAAAGACCCTCATTCTCTGGGCCACACATTGAACAGTTAAGCAAACGTTTCCATATTCAGTGCGCTGCTCTGATCTCAGCCTTTGTCTTTCTTCATGAGCATCATTAGAAAGGTCAGCTTTTATTGCCCATGCTGCATTGCTAAGATGGCCATGAGCTGCCTTTTTGAACTGCTGCAACATTGAGAGCTGTTGATACTTCCACATCGCTGGAAAGGGAATTTCAGGATTTTGACCCAGCAACAGTGAAGGAATGGTGATATAGTTCCAAGTAACGTTGGGGTGCAGCTGGGACAGACATTTGCCAATACTCAGTTATGTCGTACAATTATTGTGTCGCATAGTATGGAAATGGACCCTTCTGTTCAATTTGTCCATCTTGACCAGACATCCCAATCTGAGCTAGTCCTATTTGCCAGCATTTGGCCCATATCTTTTCAATTCCTTCCTATTCATATAACCATCCAGGTGCCTTTTAAATGTTGCAATTTTACCCATCTCCACAGCTTCCTCTGGCACCTCATTCCATATATGCACCACCCTCTCCGTGAAAAACGTACCCCTCAGGTCCTTTTTAAATCTTTCCACTCTGACCTTAAGCCAATGCCCTCTGGTTTTCAACTCTCCAATCCTAGGAAATAGACCTTGGCTATTCACCCTATCCATGTCCCTCATGATTTTATAGACCTCTGTAAGGTCAACCCTCAGCCTCTGACGTGCCAGGGAGAAAAGCTACAGCCTATTCAGCCTCTCCTGATCACTCAAATCGTCCAGTCCAGCTATATCCTTGTAAATCTTTTCTGCATCCTCTGAAGTTTAACAACATCAGCCTCTGACGTGCCAGGGAGAAAAGCTACAGCCTATTCAGCCTCTCCTGATCACTCAAATCGTCCAGTCCAGCTATATCCTTGTAAATCTTTTCTGCATCCTCTGAAGTTTAACAACATCCTCCCTATCGAAGGGTGACCAACGTTGAATGCTGTACTCTAAAAGTGGCCTCACCAATGTCCTGTACAGCCATAACATGACATCCCAACTCCTATACTGACCAATAAAAATACAAGCATGTCAAACACCTT
>NC_057727.1:57063398-57064812 GCF_004010195.1 Chiloscyllium plagiosum | reverse complement strand
AACCAATGTCCTGTACAGCCGCAACATGACCTCCCAACTCCTGTACTCAATACTCTGACCAATAAAAGAAAGCATACCAAACGCCTTCTTCACTATCCTATCTACCTGCGACGCCACTTTCAAGGAACTGTGAACCTGCACCTCAAGATCCCTTTGTTCAGCAACACTCTCTAGGACCTTACCATTACGTGTATAAGTCCTGCTAAGATTTGCTTTCCCAAAATGCAGCACCTCGCATTTATCTGTATTAAACTCCATCTGCCACTTCTTAGCCCATTGGCCCATCTGATTGAGATCCCGTTGTAATCTGAGGTAACCCTCTTTGCTGTCGACTACACCTCCAATTTTGGTGTCATCTGTAAACTTACTAACTATACCTCTCATGTTCACATCCAAATCATTTATATAAATGATGAAAAGTAGTGAACCCAGCACCGATCCTTATGGCACTCCACTGGTCACAGGCCTCCAGCCTGAAAAACATCCCTCCACCATCACCCTCCGTTTTCTACCTTTGAGCTAGTTCTGTATCCAAATGTCTAGTTCTCCCTGTATTCCGTGAGATCTAACCTTGCAAATCAATCTCCCATGGGGAACCTTGTTGAACGCCTTCCTGAAGTCCATGTAGATCACATCTACTGCTCTGCCCTCATCAATCCTCTTTGTTACTTACTCAAAAAACGCAATCAAGTTTGTGAGACATAATTTCCCACACACAAAGCCATGTTGACTATCCCTAATCAGTCCTTGCCTTTCCAAATACATGTACATCCTGTCCCTCAGGATTCCCTCCAACAACTTGCCCAACACTGACATCAGGCTCATTGGTCTATACTTCCCTGCCTTGTCCTTACCACCTTTCTTAAACAGTGGCACCACGTAACCTCCAGTCTTCCAGCACCTCACCTGTGACTATCAATGATACAAATATCTCAGCAAGAGGCCTAGCTTTCTCTAGCTTCCCACAGAGTTCTTGGGTACACCTGATCTGGTCCTGGGGATTTATGCTTTTCAAGACGTCCAGTATTTCCTTCTCTGTAATCTGGACATTTTGCAAGATGTCACCATCTATTTCCCTGCAGTCTATATCTTCCATATCCTTTTCCACAGTAAACACTGATGCAAAATATTCATTTATTATCTCCCCCATTTTCTGTGGCTCCACACAAAGGCCGCATTTCTGATCTTTGAGGGGCCCTATTCTTTCCCTAGTTTCCCTTTTGTCTTTAATGTATTTGTAAAAATCCTTTGGATTCTCCTTAATTCTATTTGCCAAAGCTATCTTATGTCCCCTTTTTGCCCTCCTGATTTCCCTCTTGAGTATACTCCTACTACCTTTATACTCTTCTAAGGATTCACTCGATCTATCCTGTCTATACCTTACATATGCTTCCTCCTTTTTCTTAACCAAATC
>NC_057727.1:57048622-57062296 GCF_004010195.1 Chiloscyllium plagiosum | reverse complement strand
CGTTTCGGGCAAAAGCCCTTCATCAGGAATAGAGGCAGGGAGCCTCCAGGGTGGAGAGATAAATGAGAGGGGGTGGTGGGGGGAGTGGGTGCCTGGGGAGAAGGTAGCAAAGAGTACAATAGGTGAATGGGGTTGGGAATGGAGGTGAAATATCAGAGCTAGGTCTGACCTATCACCTCCATCCCCACCCCCATTCACCTATTGTACTCTTTGTTACCTTCTCCCCAACTTCCCCCCTCCCCATTTATCTCTCCATCCTGGAGGCTTCCTGTCTCTATTTCTGATGAAGGGCTTTTGCCTGAAACGTCGATTTTTCCTGCTCCTCGGATGCTGCCTGACCAGGAATAAAAGAATGACTGGAGTAAGATTAGGGTCAATGAAGGACAGTAGTGGTAAGTTGTGTGTGGAGTCTGAGGCGATAGGAGACGTGCTAAATGAATATTGTTCATGAGTATTCATACAGGAAAAAGGCAATGTTGTCAAGGAGAATACTGAGATACAGGCTATTAGACTAGACAGGATTGCGGTTCGTAAGAAGGAATTGTCAACATTTCTGGAAAGTGTGAAAATAGACAAGTCCCGTGAGCCAGATCGGATTTATCCGAGGATTCTCTGGTAAGTCAGAGAGGAGATTGCAGAGTTTTTGGCTTTGAACTTTATGCTGTCATTGTCTCCAGGAATAGTGCCAGAAGACTGGAGGATAGCAAATATTGTCCCCTTGTTCAAGAAGGGGAGTAGAGACAACCCTGGTAATTATAGACCAGTGAGCCTTACTTCGGTTGTGGGTAAAGTGTTGGGATGGATTATGAGAGATAGGATTTATAATCGTCTAGAAAGGAATAATTTGATTAGGGATAGTCAACACAGTTTTCTGAAGGGTAGGTCATGCCTCACAAACCTTATCGAGTTCTTTGAGAAGGTGACCAAACAGGTGGATGAGGCTAAAACAGTTGATGTGGTGTATATGAATTTCAGTAAACTATTTGATAAGGTTTCCCATGGTAAGCTATTGCAGAAAATACAGAGGCATGGGATTGAGGGTGATTTAGCGGTTTGGATCAGAAATTGGCTAGTTGTAAGAAGACAGAGGGTGGGTAGTTGGTGGGACATTTTCATCCTGGAGTTCAGTTACTAGAGATATACTGCAAAGATCTGTTTTGGGCCACTGCTGTTTATCATTTTTACAAATGACTTGGATGAGGGTGTAGAAGGATGGGTTTGTAAATTTGCAGATGATACTAAGATCGGTGGAGTTGTGAACAGTGCGGAAGGATGTTGCAGGTTACAGAGGGACATAGATAAGCTGCAGGGTTGTCTGAGAGGTGGCAAATGGAGTTTAATGTGGAAAAGTGTGAGGTGAGTCGCTTTGGAATAAATAACAGGAATACAGAGTACTGGGCTACAGGAAAGATTCTTGGCAGTGTGGACGAGCAGAGAGATCTCAGTGTCCATGTCCATCCCTGAAAGTTGCCATCCAGTTGATAGGGTTGTTGAGAAGGCATGTGTTGGGTTTTATTGATAAAGGAATTGAGTTTTGGATCCATGGGGTCATGTTGCAACTGTACAAAACCCTGGTGTGGCTGCACTTGGAGTTTGGCATGCAGTTCTTGTCGCCACATTATAGGAAGGATGTAGAAGCATTGGAAATGGTGGAGAGGAGATTTACCAGGATGTTGCCTGGTTTGGAAGGAAGGTCTTATATAGAAAGGCTGAGGGACTTGAGGCTGTTTCAGTAAGAGAGAAGAAGGTTGAGGGGTGACTTAATAGCAACATGCAAGATGATCAGAGGATTAGATAGGGTGGACAGTGAGAGCCTTTTCCTCAGATGGTGATGACTAGCACGAGGGGACATAGCTTTAAATTGAGGGGTGATAGATATAGGACAGATGTCAGAGGTAGGTTCTTTACTCAGAGAGTAGTAGGGGCGTGGAACGCCCTGCCTGCAACAGTGGTAGACTCACCAACTTTAAGGGCATTTAAAAGGTGATTGGATAAATATATGGGATGATAGTGGGATAGCGTAGGTTAGATGGGCTTCAGATTGGTTCCACAGGGTCAGGGCTACACTGAGAGCCGAAGGTCCTGTACTATGCTGTAACGTTCTATGTTCAATTCCCTTAGTGCCCAATAATCTCTCAATCTCATTCTTGAATGCACTCAGTTACTGCACATCGACAACTTTCTAGCCAAGTAAATTCAAATGATTTACAAGATACTGAGTGAAGTTTGTTTTTTTACTCTCCAATAGTCAAAGCCCTTGTTCTGAGATTAGGATTCCTATGTTAAGACTCTATACCTATAATGGTAGTAGAGTCAGAAACATTAGGGACATTTAAGCAACTTTTGGATAGGCACATGGATGATAGTAAAATGAAGGTTATGTAAGTTAGTTTGATCTTAGTGGGAAAGGAATATCAGCACAACATCAAGGGCCGATGGGCCTGTACTGTTCTGTACTGTTCTATATTTTATGTCAATTCCTCAATAATTTACAAATTTCATTAAGACCAGTTCTCATCTTTGAACAGAATAAAGGCTTGGTTTACTAAACCGTACCTGAGAAAACAGCCCCCTCATCCCAGACACCAATAATCCTAAGGCTAGTATATTTTACTGAAACCAAAGATATGTGCAATACTCCAGGTGTGGTCTTAGCAGAGTTCCATTTACACTCCACCCCCGTGCTGATTTTTCATCCATTTCAGCCCACTATCCTGAAAATGATTAGTGTCTCCTTCCCTTTTTTCATCCTTCAACTCAATTGGAATCCATTCATAGGATCACACAACACAGAAGAGTCATTTTGAATCTGTACAGCTTTGTGCTATGTTAATCTCACTTCTGAACACTGGGCCTATAGCCTAGAATGTTACAACACTTCAAGTGCTTTTTAAAGCTGTGTGTATAATCCCAAATATATGAGCGTTAATCTTGAGCAATACCTTTCGTGTGCCTTTTAAAAATCCAAACGTTACACACTGCCACTACCGAGCGTTAATGGTGAAGGGAGTGCATGTTTGTGGATATAGTGCCAATCAGGTTGCTTTGCCTTGGATGGTGTCACATTTCTCGAGTGTTGTTGGAGCAACACCAGGATATTATCCAGTTCTGGCTATATTTGAACATAAAATGGCTCGGTATCTAAATAGTCACAGCTGATGCTGAACATGACGTAATCATCAGTGAGCTTTCCCACTTCTGACCTTATGGTGCAGGGGAGGTCATTGATGAGGCAACTGAAGTTGGTTGAGCCTAGGACACTATCCTGAGGAACCCCTCCAGAAATACCCTGAAGCTGAGATGACTGACCTCTCTGACGATCACTGCTACCTTCCTATGTGCCAAATGACTCCAACCATAGAGTCATGGACTCATAGAGATGTCCAGCATGGAAAAGGCCCTTCGGTCCAACTCGCATATACCGACCAGATATCCTAAACTAATCTAATCTAGTCCCATTTGCCAGCACTTGGCCCATATCCCTCTAAACCTTTCTATTCCTATACCCATCTAGATGCCTTTTAAATAATGTAATTGTACCAGCCTCCACCACTTCCTCTGGCAGCTCATTCCATAAATGTACCACCCTCTGTGTGAAAAGGTTGCCCCTCCAGTCCCTTTTATATCTTTCACTCTCAACCGAAACCTATGCCCTCTAGTTCTGGACTCCCCCACCTCAGGAAAAATACTTTGTTAATTTATCCTATCCATGCCTCTCATGATTTTATAAACCTCTATAAGGTCACCCTTCAGCTCCAAGGAAACAGCCCCAGCCTATTCAGCCAGCAGAGGAGTTTTCCCCTGATTCCCATTGAGTCCAGTTTTGCTGGGGCTCCTTGATGCCACACTCATTCAAGTGCAGTCACTCTCACTTCACTTCTGCAATTCAGTTCTTTGGTCCAGGAGATTTGAACCATGAGGTTACAACAGTGGTGCATGAAGGACTCTGACGAGGAGGGCCATGGAATGCCTCAATTGGCACCTTTGAGATAACCTATGCATGCAGTGCAAGTCATGTCAAGAAAATACAGCAAGAGATTTTAAGTAAGGTAGGATTACTGAAGCTTTGGCCCCCATTCTCAACCCCAACCCCGTATCATCCAGGAAAGGCAGCAAGATAAATTAGAACATGTTGATAATTACTTACAGGTAAAGGTGGGAGGAAAGCAGCTCTGTGCCTTTGTGTAACATGTGAGGCCTTGGGTCATCTCTATGCTTTGTGGCCGGCAGGAGTAATTTTGTCCTGAGATTGCTTCTGCTTTCTATGGATGGTCAATGATCAATGACATGATCAAGTTGCCTTGTAACCAGGGTTTGGATCCAGTGCAGGATGCTATGATTAGTGATATCATTTACTTATACTATATAAGTGTCTGATTACTCCATTGCACCTTGAAGTACCTCAGATTGCTCACGTGTCGAGACCGCATGCTCAGACAGAAAGGAGAGGGTGTGGCCACAGACAGTTTCCATTTCCATCGACATTTGCGATTTAGATGAGACTGGAAGGCAGCCTGGCAGAGTAATTCACAGACTGAATCTGGTCATCAAAGGCTCCCCCAACAAACTTTTAAGTTCCTTGTTTCCTTGCACACCATTTTGAATCCATCAACAATGAGCTTCCACAGATTCCCACTAACTCTGCATTTAAGGCCTCATCTCCCAACATTTCATCCTGAGCCTCACCCTACATTAACCATTTCAACTGCTGTGCTGTACAGTCCTCCTGTTAAAGGCAGGCTGATTGTGATCATTTGTGACCCCCTCCCTGCACTAACTCAGCTCCTCCAATGCATCATTGTTTCATACCCATATAGGATGAGACCCCTTCACCTTCATAATCATTGTCCTTTCTGTGTCTCAGCAAGTTGCCTCCAATCCCCATAATTCTCCATCCTCCTCAGTGTAGCGGTAGCCTCTCATAACTCACCTTGACTTTCATTGAGCAGACGCTCCAGGGTAGACTGTAGTCCACTCCCTGACTGATTGCAGATGGACAGCCCTCTGTACATCTCCCTTACTGCCAATTCCTGGACTAGTTGCACTGGATGTGCAGGCCTGACTGCGGGCCTCTTAACAAACTGCTGTGATCTCAACAGCCCCAAGTGACTGACTGACTATGTCCAAACCCCTAGCATATTATGGTCGGACATCCACCCTCATTTAACTTGACCAAGGGCTACACCTGACTCCTGGTTATTTGGTTGAAATACATATAGTATACCATGGGGTTAAGCTGCTGGCATATGTTGTAGATGTGTCATTGATAGGAAACAGGGCCTTACAGTAACAAGTCCATTCCCTTAAGTAGTCATTGCTGACAGCCATGTCAGGCTGCCTGGCTCTGTGTCTGTGCTAAACAGCAAGGCAACATAACAATACTCTGAGCCTTTACAAGCTGATTGAGGGGGCAAAATGCAAAACGGCAACAAAGCTGTCAGCAACCAAGGAAGTAAAAAGAGAGTGAACATTAAGAGAGCAACTGAAGAGCCCTGAGGTGTACTCTGGACGAATCTGTGAGATTAGTGAGTGTCCCTGTGAGCAAAGTGGTCTGGCAGCAACAGTACAATGAGGGAATAAGTGGCACGGTGGCTCAATGATTAGCACTGCTGCCTCACAGCACCAGGGAGCCGGGTTCAATTCCAGCCTCGGGCGACTGTCTGTGTGGAGTTTACACATTCTCCCCATGTCTGCATGGGTTTCCTCTGGTTTCCTCCCACAGCCCAACGATGTGCAACTCAGGTGGACTGGCCATGCAGAAGTGCCCATAGTGTTCAGGGATGTGGAGGCTTGGTGGATTAGCCATGAGAAATACAGGGTTATAAGGATGGGGTGGGACTGAGTGGGATGCTCTTTGGAAAGTCAGTGTGGACTCGATGGGCTGATTGGCCTGCTTTCACACTGTGGGCATTCTATGATTCTATGAAGTCATTGCGGAAATGAAATGCAGAACTGTATTCTGAGTGAGTAGGAGATAGGCTGTGATGATGTGGTGAGGCTGGTGCTTGTCTGGTGCCAACCTCCCTGGGCAGGTGGTGGATGGGCAAGCACTTGATCCCATGGGCGTTGCTCTGAGGTATTACGGATAGCCATCTGAGATGGAGGCCTGGAGGAGTGGGTACCAGGCGTCTCCAACTTTCAGGTCGGGAATTGTTGCCACCTAGTTTTTATTTGGCTCATTGGCAAACTGGAAACTGCACATAAATAATGTGAGATTATAACCTCCTGTTATTCTCCAGTGAGATTCTTATCTCACTATTCAAAACTTGGGTGGATGATCACACTTGTCTTCTCAACGTCAAGGATCTCATTTTTCCAAGCTTGCCATATTTTCCCAACTGACTCAGCATTATTCATGTTGTTCAGGGCCTGTGAAAATCCCACCCAGCATGCATTTATCATTGTTTGGGTGACTAAGTTCACCTTAAAACTAATTTGTTACAGACCAGGGAATCTTGAGGCTTGATTCTTTCAGGAAATCACTTTGTGTTTGAAGTTCCTTTTAATGGTTAACTGTCTCCACAGGGACTGTAACAGTATGTTGGCCTTTATTAAGAAGGCCAACATACTTGATTTCCGAAGAAGGGCTCATGCCTGAAACGTCGATTCTCCTGCTCCTTGGATGCTGCCTGACCTGCTACGCTTTTCCAGCAACACATTTTCAGTTTTATTAAGAAGGGATTGACGTTTCAGAATATAAGACCGTAATGAACAGAAAGCATTCATTTCATATCTGGACCACATTGAAGTGTGGAAGAGACAATTTTGTTGTGTTTCCCAGCTATTACTTTATAACAGGGTAAGTTTTGGTACATTAAAGATACGCTTGATTAGAATAGCTGCTTGTCATTTTTAATCAGTGCAAGATCCAGGTAAATCACGTCAATTTAGAGTGATGTGTGAGCTTTCCTTGGAACTCCAGGCCATTTGTGAATGAATGGATACCAATCTAGAAGTAAACATCCTGACACAACCTGTGGGAATAAGTGTACCGATAACAAAATAAAGTATGTAAATTAATCTCGCACATTACAATTTTGATGTCTCTCTGATGGAAGATTACTGACAATGATTTGTTGCTGCAGGATATCACAGATTGGGACACACCAATGAATAATAAAGGATTTAATATCAGTTTGTAAGGCAGAATTCAACATGAGATGTTCAGTCACGTATGCCCAGTTCTACAGTGTAATGTTCTTGTAGAAAACATCCTAAGATAGCCCCCGGTGCATTGCTTTTAATGAATTCATGAAGGCACTGTTAGTAAACACTTTTCTTAAAACTAATATGTGGAAGAAAATGTCAAGAAAAGTCCTAATGGAATAGAGAAACCAGATGCATTTTTGTGATGAGTCTAAGTCATTATGAGCCTTTTAAATGCAGAGTTTATTTAGAGGGAAGATTAACCTTTTCAGAGGCCAATGCTTAAATGCATGTTTACTCTTCTGAAGCACATTTGTGCATAAATTTAGCTTATCATTTCTGAAGCAGTTTTGAATTTTACTTTATTTCATGGGATTTTCCCAGCCTTTGATTATTTGTTTGTCTTCACATTAATCTTACTGCAAACTATCCATCCTAATCTTTTGTAGTTCTAGTTGCAGGAAGCACTTATTTCCAAAAGTCATGGGTCGTTTGGTGAATTGTCTGATCATTCTTCATCCAAATGATTGACATGATGTCCAAAGTTGAGACTTCCCTCCAACTCAGCCCCTAAGAGAAGCATCAAACTCACACCATATATTTTCTCTGTAACTATGATTATAAAAATCATGATTTAGGAGCAAAATGCTTAAGAACCTGCAAGGAATGAAGCTGTTCCAATTTTTAACATGATAGATTCCATAAAGAAGCATTCAAGGAAGTAGAAGATACAGAGCAATTGTTGATAAGGATCAACTGAAGAAGAAGTCAGTCAAAAATATTAATCAAAGCCCAAATAAAAAGACTTTTGTATGGATTTTGCACTGCAATTTTGACGACATTGAGAGCATTCACTGCTGTGCCTCTGAAATTGGAATCATGCATGCACAGTTAAAACACGGAAATGCAGAAGTGAGTGGCTGCTGTCAGTATTCCTCCATCTCTCCATAGGCTGTTGAAGAACCCTTGCATGAATTCAAATAGAAATCACAAACT
Organism: Chiloscyllium plagiosum; assembly: GCF_004010195.1. NCBI lineage: Eukaryota > Metazoa > Chordata > Chondrichthyes > Orectolobiformes > Hemiscylliidae > Chiloscyllium > Chiloscyllium plagiosum. The sequence continues at coordinate 57,054,154 of NC_057727.1, read as the reverse complement.
AATGTCCTTTTACACTATTACTCTCACATAAAAATTCCTTGCTAGAGTTCCACTTCACTGACTGGAGAAGAGTGGGCTTTTCAATGATATACTAAGTTTATAACTACTAATAAACAACCTCAGTGATCCTAAAACAAAATTAAGTTAATGAAATTTCAGTATTTACCCATAATAACAAAAAATTCACAGATTTTTAAATAACTGTTTACGATGTTTTAGCTTCTAACGTAATCCACAATCTACTAACGTAGCAGAATCTACTAAACTGGAGAATAATCAGTTTCCTGGCCTGCTGCCTGTGAGAACACTTCAATGTAACTGGCCACTTAGGAAATGACAGCATAATTGATGCTGGACGTCCTGCTGTAGGATTCAAACTGACTTAAACAAAGAAAGGAAAACCAGGGAGAAAGTGAGGAATGCAGATGCTGGAGATCAGAGTTGAAGAATGTGGTGCTGGAAATGCACAGCCAGTCAGGCAGCCTCCGAGGAGCAGGAGAGTCAACCTTTCAAGCATAAGCCCTTCATCAGGAAATCCTAGGCACAAGATTGCTAGACATTTATGAGAGTGTTTCTTTGAGGGCAAAGGTAAATTCCATTGTTTTGTCATGATTGCAAAATTTATGCCTTGCTTTCTGCTGTGTTTTAAAATCTGCTTGCATTTTGAGATAGGTCTTCATCCTGCAATTGATCTGGTTCAATGACATTCATTAGTTTGGGATGATGTCAATTTTTATAGGTGAAGAAATGATGGTACAAGTAATCTCTATAGATAATCAAGGGGATTTGGCCATGGACAACTTAACATCCCAATATTCTGTGATTGTTCAAACTATGTATTTGATTTGCATACTGTATTTGAAATGTGAAAATTCAGGTCCAAACAATGGATAAAGGGAAAAGGACTAACATTGAGGAAAATAAAGTCCAATTTTGAGTTATGAGTTGTAAGTTTTGGATCATGAGTTATTTATGTCACATATATTGAGAAAACAAGAAGTGTTTTGCCACCACAATCCAGCCTCATTTTGAGCTACAAAAATAATAAATAGAAATTATGTAGAGTTCATCCCATGTACAAGGAGTCTTCAAACAGTTCCAGGACTTCTGCAAGGTCTTCACAAGGTGTCCCGGGTACACCAACGACAACCCCTCCAAGTGTCCATGCTTTAGGCAAAGGGGAACCAGGAGTCCCTGCTCCATATACTGCCTCCACCACAGTCATCCACTACCACCGCCAAGAGTCCCAGCTCTGGGCACCACTGTTGCCCGCTGAGTCCCCATCTCCATGTTCTGGGCCTTCCACGGCTAAGAGTCCCCCACCAAGCATCACCTGTGCTGCAGCAACCCACCTGCACTGCCAAAAAGCCCTCAGACCTGGCACTATCACTGTCACAGACAATGACCCATCGAGCACCACTGTAGATGTTGACCTACTGAGTCCCTGAGTCCACGCTCCGGGAACCAGGAGTCCCCACTCCGGGCACTGCCACAGCTGATGACTCACCGAGAATGGCTGCGGCTTCCCCATGACGTCAGAAGGAAAAGAAAAGGAGAAAGAGAAAGATAAAAAAGGAGTGGATGGCCTCAGGAGACCAAACGCTACCCACTGTGCTGGCGCCACCATCTTTATCTACTTAACAATTTACTCATAAGTAGTCAAGTTCTGCACCATTTTCAAAAGTTTAGTTCAATGCATTGGATGAACAGTAAATTTCCTCTGACCTGATCTTACCTCACCTCATCTTAGTTCACTAGCCTACATTTCCAATATTCCTCTAACTCACTGCTAAACAGGAAAGGGAGACAACAAGACAGCACTGGGAATCAACCAGACACCTCCAAATTTTCCAAAGGTCTAGACAATACTATGGGATATAAAATGAAGCAGAACAAGATAGCAGACATAGACACGTCCCTCCCTGGTGTGCTCTGTGCTTGGTTTGAGCAGACGCCAGCAGCATGGAGTCACCTGCTGGAACATCCCCAGACTCTTGTGTCCATTGTCACCACTGCAGACATCGGATCAGTCTTCCTGATAGTCATCCCAAGGAAAATGATAGGCACAGATGGAGTTCCCAGCCGGGCACTCCAATCCTGTGTGGACCAGCTGGCAGAGGTATTCACTGGCATCTTCAATCTCTCCCTCTGACAAGCTGAAGTCCACAGCTGCTTCAAGAAGACCACCATCATCCCATACCTAAGCAAGCAGATGCTACACGCATTAGTGACTGCTGCCCAGCGGCTCTCACCTCCATAATCATGAAGTGCTTCAAGAGGCTGGTCATGGCCTATATTAGCTCCAGTTTCCCAGCCTGCCACAATCCTCTACAATTTGCCTATCTACGGACGCCATGTCTCTAAGCCCTGCACTCATCCCTGGAACATCTTGACAACAAGGACACCTACATCAGACTCCTGCTCATTGACTACAGCTGCGTCCCCATTATCCCACCCAGACTGATCTCAACACTCCATGACCTTGATGTCGGCTCCGCCTTCTGCAACTGGATCCTCAGCTCCTGATCAACAGACAGCAATCAGTGAAGATAGATAACTGTACCTCTTCCACAACAGCATTCAACACTGGAGCCCAAGGCTGCATCCTCAAACCCTTCTACTGTACTCCCTGTACACCCATGACTGTGTGCAGCCAAATTACAAACAAATGCCATCTACTAGTTTGCTGATGACGCTACTGCGGTTAGGATGGATATGTAACAACGATGAGTCAGAATACAGAATGCAGATAGAGGGCTTGGTGACGTGGTGCAGTGAGAACAACCTCTCTCTCAACATCGGCAAAGTTAAAGAACCGATCATTGACTTCAAAAAGAAAGGACAAAAAGACACCCCCATCTACACTAATGGAGCTGAGGTTGAGAGGGTGGACCGCGTCAAGTTCCTCAGAGTGATGATAACCAACAACTTGTCCTGGACTTCTCATATAGATGGTCAAGAAGGTACAACAATGTCTCTTCTTCCCCAGGCAGCTCAGGAAAGTTGGTATGTCCATAAGGACCCTCACCAACTTTCAAAATACACCAATGGAAGCACACTGTTTGGGTGCATACCAGCCTGGTATGGCAACTGCTGTGCCCACGACAGTAAGAAATTACAGAAGGTTGTGTGTACAGCCCAGACCATCACAGAAACCAACCTTCCATCTATGGGCTCCACATACACGGCCCGTTGCTGTGGATAGCCTACCAACATCATCAAAGACCAATGGCACCCAATTAATGATCTCCTCCAACCTCTTCCATCAGGCAGAAGATACAGAAGCCTGAACACACAGGAACAGTTTCTTCCCTGCTGTTATTAGACTGATAAATGGACTCTCTAACCTCAAATAATGCTGACCTTGCTAATGTTGATCTTGCCTTGTGCACGCCCTGTGCAGTGTAACCTATATGCCTCTGTCCAAGTTTGTTTCACTCTATGATCTCTATGTCCTTGCTTACTATGATCTGCCTGTACCACTCATAAACAAAGCTTTTCACTCTACTGAGGTACATATGACAATAAATCAAATCAAATCAAATCAATCAAATGAAATTCACCAGCTGGTCTGTTGACTCTGAGCAAAAATCATACTTAGGTGTTTTGAGCTGATTTTATATTCATTGTCAGAAATTTGCCTCCAGATGGTTAGCCACCAGCAGTGAAGACTGGTAATTATGGGCACTGCGATATTGGGAAAATAAATATTTAAAACTGGTGGGTGCTGCTTTTGTTGCTGTTTGTGCTTTATTCTTTCATGGAATGTGGATATCATTGAAAAGGTTAGCATCTGTTACTTTCGAACTGAATGGGTTCCTCGGTCATTTCAGAGAACAGGTAAGAGTCGATCACATTGCTATGGCTCTCAGGTCACATGTAGGCAAGGCCAGGTAAGTACAGCAGATTTCATTGTCCAAAGAAAATTTAACAAGTTAGTTTGGGTTTTTATGACAATTGTTGTTAGCTTTGTAGTCACCATAACCAAAACATTAAAAAATGGTGAATTTGACAGGTATCGGCGAAGTGTCAATACCGGCAAGGGTCGGGGGGGGGGGGCTATCTCTCTCCATTTGTTTTGCCATTCACTGCAGCTGGCTTCATTAGCTATGCATCCTGCCCCCAGCGAGCTACACTCAGCTGATCAGCAGTAGGAATACCCATCACTTGGAGGACCTCCAGAGATGCCTGGCTCCCAGCCACATACAAAACGGGTTTTGAGGATGCACCCGGTCAAGCACTGTCAGTCCAGAGCTGCTGAGCACGGTCCCTGTTTGTCAAGAATCTCCCTGGAGATGTCGGACAGCAGCAAGTTAGCTCTTCACTCTGGAGACAGAGAGAGAGAGAGAGAGAGAGATCTCAGCATCCTGATCCTTAGCATTCCTGAGTATAAAGGAAAGCCTTCTTCTTTCCTCAAAGCTGTCAGAGGATCCTATCAAAGTGGTCCCAGGTTGTCACATGTAGTAATGCCATGGCACAGACTGGAGGAATGCCGCTAGAAGCATTCTGCCAGCGTACCCACTACTATTTTCTCTCTGCTACCTTGCACACACTCTATCTCTGTTACTGCACCCCCCTCCCACTAAGGCTCATGGTTTACCACTCACAATATTGCCTGCAATTTGTTCCCTTACCTGCTCTCACCCACCCACACTGCCCAAAACCTCAGACGACTAGTCCTGCATCCCCCTCTGTACTGTTTACCCACTCACTCGGGGAACCCAGCATGGACCAACACTAAATTTCATCTCATTCAATCCTTCTCTTTGTCTCATTCCAAGAGAAAATGCCCTACAATAGGGTAGAAAGAGCCAAGAAAGGTAATGGGTACCAACTCACCCACAACACAAACTGGATCTTTGCCATAGCAGGAGGACCACTTATGATGATGCTGAAACCTTCATGTCCTCAAGCTACTAAATAACAATGATTGACCACTGAGGTGTTGCTGTCACATTAATGCCGCTGTTAATGTACTGTTAATATGACTAGCCATTGCCTCCTATTTCACAACACATTCTCCCTTCTGTGGTCTGCAGGTATGAGGGGCATTTACACGGTGTGTGCCCTCAAGAGAACAGCCACGCAAGGCATCTCCTCCTCTACCTCTGAGGAAGAAGCTGCAGATCCATTAATGCTTCCTCCTGCATTGTCCCCCAGCTCAGATTCTGATACCTAAGCAGGTGATTGCAAGCAATGTCTTGTCTCTGCAGTTGGTTGAGGGAGAGATACCAAAAAAACTGTTGGCACTTGGAAGACGACCTGAGATGGACACCTGCTCAGTTCCAAGCAAGAGGTCTTTTCGTGGTGTCAGCTATTACTAACTCCATCCAAATACACAGACAGCTAGAACATAGAACATAGAAGAATACAACGCAGTACAGGCCCTTCGGCCCTCGATGTTGCGCCGATCCAAGCCCACCTAACCTACACTAGCCTACTATCCTCCATATGCCTATCCAATGCCCGCTTAAATGCCCATAATGAGGGAGAGTCCACCACTGCCACTGGCAGAGCATTCCATGAACTCAC